>NC_091012.1:1060000-1217500 GCF_041146395.1 Eulemur rufifrons | reverse complement strand
GTTTAGGGGGCTGGGATTGTACCCGGGAACCCACTCTATCATACTCTGGGTATGGGCCCGTGGGTTTCATGCAGGACACAGTGGTAGAGCCTCCTTTCACGCATGGCATTGGAGGATTGCAGGCTTTCTAAACTCTAAGAAAGCAAGAAGTCTGAGAATTCGATTTAGGGTTAGGATTATGGTTAGGGTTAAGGATGAAGTTTAGTGTTAGGGTGAGGGCTTAGGGTTAGGGATTAGGGTTAGGGTTAAAGGTTACTCTTAGGTTTAACGGTTACAATTTGGTTTAGGGTTGAGGTTTACGGTTAGCGTTAAGATGAGGGGTTAGGGTTTGGTACAGGGTTAGGGTTAAGTGTTAGGTTTAGGGTTGAAGATTAGGATTAGGGTTAGGATTAAAGGTTAGCGTGAGAGTTAACGCTTAGGGTTAAGGTTAAGAGTTAGGTTTTAGGGTTAGGGTTAGGGTTAGGGTTAGTTCTAGGGTTAGAATTATGTGCTATGTTTTGTGTTAGAGGTTAGGGTTAGGTTTACCGGTCACGGTTAGGGTTACGTTTAGGGGGTAGCATTAGGGTTAGGGTTAGGGTTAAGGGATAGGATTAGGGATAAGTGTTGGGCTTAGGGTTAGGGTTTAGTGTTAGGGTTAGCATTAAGGATTAGGGTTAGGGTCAGGGTTAAATGCTTGGGTGCGTGTAATGGTTAGGGTCATTATTTAGGTTCACGGATAGGGTTAGTGTTAGCATTAGGGCTTAAGGTTAGGATTAGGCGGTAGGTTAGATTTAGGGTTAGATCTAGGCGTTAGGGTAAGGGCTAGCGTTAGGGTTAAGAGATAGGGTTAGGTTTAATGCTTAGGGTTATGGTTAGGGTTAGGGATAAGTGATCCCATTAGCATTAAGGGTCTTCCTTACTGTAGTGTTAAGGGTTAGGCTTAGAGTTAAAGTTTAAGGTTAGGGTCAGTGTTAAGATTTAGGGTGAGGGTTAACGGTTAGGGTAAAGGTTAAGCGTTAGGGTTAGGAATTAGTGATTAGGGTTTTTGGTTAGTGTTAGGGTTAGCGGTTAGAAGTTACTGTTTTATGAAGGGGTATGGTTAGAATTAGGATTGGGGTTAGAGTTAGGGTGAGGTATAGGGGTTAGGTTTAGGGGTTAGTTTTAGGGTAAAAGGATAGGATTAGGGTTACGGGTTGGGCTTAGGTTTAGGGTTAAAGTTTACTGCTAGGGTTAGAGATAGGGTTCATGGTTAGTTTTAGGGGTTCTGGTTAGGGTTAGGTGTTAGGTTAGTGTCAGGGTTAGGTCTAGTCGTGAGGGTAAGGTTTAGGGTTAGCTTTAAGAGCTAGGATTACGTTTAATGGTTAGGATTAGGATTAGGGTTAAGGGTTAGTGTAAGGCTTAGGGGTTAGGGTGAAGGGTTAGGGTCAAGGGTTAGGGTTTTTGTTAGGCATAGCGTTGGGGTTAGAAGTAAGGCTTACTGTCAGTGTTAGGGTTGTAGGTAGGGTTACGGTTAGGGTTAGCGGTTTAGAATTAGGGTTAGGGATTAGGTGTCACAGTGATGACTAGGAGACAGGGTTAGAATTATGGGATAGGGGTTGTTCTCAGGAAATGGTTTATGCATTAACGTTAGGATAAGAGGTTAAAGTTAGGCGCACGGTCAGGTTTACGTGTTAAGGGGAGAAATAGGAACAGGGTTGGGTGTTATGTTCAGGGTTAGGGTTATCTGTCAAAGGTATTGTTTATGCTTAGCGCACGGGCCCTGTCTGCATTAGGCGGGCGGGGGGAGTTTAGGGGGCTGGGATTGTACCCGGGAACCCACTCTATCATACTCTGGGTATGGGCCCGTGGGTTTCATGCAGGACACAGTGGTAGAGCCTCCTTTCACGCATGGCATGGGAGGATTGCAGGCTTTCTAAACTCTAAGAAAGCAAGAAGTCTGAGAATTAGATTTAGGGTTACAATTATGGTTAGGGTTAAGGATGAAGTTTAGTGTTAGGGTGAGGGCTTAGGGTTAGGGAATATGGTTAGGGTTAAACGTTACTCTTAGGTTTAACGGTTACACTTTGGTTTAGGGTTGAGGTTTACGGTTAGGGTTAAGATGAGGGGTTAGGGTTTGGTACATGGTTAGGGTTAAGTGTTAGGTTTAGGGTTGAAGATTAGGATTAGGGTTAGGATTAAAGGTTAGCGTGAGAGTTAACGCTTAGGGTTAAGGTTAAGTGTTAGGGTTTAGGGTTAGGGTTAGGGTTAGTTTTAGGGTTAGAGTTATGTGCTATGGTTTGTGTTAGAGGTTAGGGTTAGGTTTACTGATCATGGTTAGGGTTAGGTTTAGGGGTTAGCATTATGGTTAGGGTTAGGGTTAGTGTTAAGGGATAGGATTAGGGTTAATTGTTGGGCTTAGAGTTAGGGTTTAGTGTTAAGGTTCGCATTAAGGATTAGGGTTAGGGTCAGGGTTAAATGCTTGGGTGCGGGTAATGGTTAGGGTCAGGGTTTAGGTTCACGGATAGGGTTAGTGTTAAGGGTTACGGGTAGGTTTAGGGTTCAGGGTTAGTGTTAGCATTAGGGCTTAAGGTTAGGATTAGGCGTTAGGTTAGATTTAGGGTTAGATCTAGGCGTTAGGGTAAGGGCTAGTGTTAGGGTTAAGAGATAGGGTTAGGTTTAATGCTTAGGATTAGGGTTAGGGTTTGGGGTTAAAGTAAGTGTTAGGGGTTAGGTTTAAGGATCCAAGGTTAGGGTTATTTTTAGCTGTAGTGTGAGGGTTAGGGATAAGGGATCCCATTAGCATTAAGGGTCTTCCTTACTGTAGGGTTAAGGGTTAGGCTTAGAGTAAAGGTTAAGGTTAGGGTCAGGGTTAAGATTTAGGGTGAGGGTTAACGGTTTGGGTAAAGGTTAAGCGTTAGGGTTAGGGATTAGTGATTAGGGTTTTTGGTTAGTGCTAGGGTTAGCAGTTAGGAGTTAGTGTTTTATGAAGGGGTATGGTTAGAATTAGGATTGGGGTTAGAGTTAGGGTGAGGTATAGGGGTTACGTTTAGGGGTTCCGGTTAGGGTTAGGTGTTAGGATAGTGTCACGGTTAGGTCTAGTCATCAGGGTAAGGTTTAGGGTTAGCTTTAAGAGCTAGGGTTAGGTTTAATGGTTAGGATTAGGATTAGGGTTAAGGGTTAGGGTAAGGCTTAGGGTTTAGGGTGAAGGGTTAGGGTCAAGTGTTAGGGTTTTTGTTAGGCATAGCGTTGGGGTTAGAAGTAAGGGTTACTGTCAGTGTTAGGGTTGTAGGTAGGGTTACGGTTAGGGTTAGCGGTTTAGAATTAGGGTTAGGGATTAGGTGTCACAGTGATGACTAGGAGATAGGGTTAGAATTATTGGATGAGGTTGTTCTCAGGAAATGGTTATGCATTAACGTTAGGATAAGAGGTTAAAGTTAGGCGCACAGTGAGGTTTACGTGTTAAGGGGAGAAATAGGAACAGGGTTGGGTGTTATGTTCAGGGTAAGGGTTATCTGTTAAAGGTATTGTTTATGCTTAGCGCACGGGCCCTGTCTGCATTAGGCGGGCTGGAGGAGTTTAGGGGGCTGGGATTGTACCCGGGAACCCACTCTATCATACTCTGGGTATGGGCCCGTGGGTTTCATGCAGGACACAGTGGTAGAGCCTCCTTTCACGCATGGCATGGGAGGATTGCAGGCTTTCTAAACTCTAAGAAAGCAAGAAGTCTGAGAATTAGATATAGGGTTAGGATTCTGGTTAGGGTTAAGGATGAAGTTTAGTGTTAGGGTGAGGGCTTAGGGTTAGGGAATATGGTTAGGGTTAAACGTTACTCTTAGGTTTAACGGTTACACTTTGGTTTAGGGTTGAGGTTTACGGTTAGGGTTAAGATGAGGGGTTAGGGTTTGGTACATGGTTAGGGTTAAGTGTTAGGTTTAGGGTTGAAGATTAGGATTAGGGTTAGGATTAAAGGTTAGCGTGAGAGTTAACGCTTAGGGTTAAGGTTAAGTGTTAGGGTTTAGGGTTAGGGTTAAGGTTAGTTTTAGGGTTAGAGTTATGTGCTATGGTTTGTGTTAGAGGTTAGGGTTAGGTTTACTGATCAAGGTTAGGGTTAGGTTTAGGGGTTAGCATTAGGGTTAGGGTTAGGGTTAGTGTTAAGCGATAGGATTAGGGTTAAGTGTTGGGCTTAGGGTTAGGGTTTAGTGTTAAGGTTCGCATTAAGGTTTAGGGTTAGGGTCAGGGTTAAATGCTTGGGTGCGGGTAATGGTTAGGGTCAGGGTTTAGGTTCACGGATAGGGTTAGTGTTAAGGGTTACGGGTAGGTTTAGGGTTCAGGGTTAGTGTTAGCATTAGGGCTTAAGGTTAGGATTAGGCGATAGGTTAGATTTAGGGTTAGATCTAGGCGTTAGGGTAAGGGCTAGCGTTAGGGTTAAGAGATAGGGTTAGGTTTAATGCTTAGGATTACGGTTAGGGTTTGGGGTTAAAGTGTTAGGGGTTAGGTTTAAGGATCCAAGGTTAGGGTTATTTTTAGCTGTAGTGTTAGGGTTAGGGATAAGAGATCCCATTAGCATTAAGGGTCTTCCTTACTGTAGGGTTAAGGGTTAGGCTTAGAGTAAAGGTTAAGGTTAGGGTCAGGGTTAAGATTTAGGGTGAGGGTTAACGGTTTGGGTAAAGGTTAAGCGTTAGGGTTAGGGATTAGTGATTAGGGTTTTTGGTTAGTGCCAGGGTTAGCGGTTAGGAGTTAGTGTTTTATGAAGGGGTATGGTTAGAATTAGGATTGGGGTTAGAGTTAGGGTGAGGTATAGGGGTTAGGTTTAGGGGTTCTGGTTAGGGTTAGGTGTTAGGTTAGTGTCAGGGTTAGGTCTAGTCGTGAGGGTAAGGTTTAGGGTTAGCTTTAAGAGCTAGGGTTACGTTTAATGTTTAGGATTAGGATTAGGGTTAAGGGTTAGGGTAAGGCTTAGGGGTTAGGGTGAAGGGTTAGGGTCAAGGGTTAGGGTTTTTGTTAGGCATAGCGTTGGGGTTAGAAGTAAGGGTTACTGTCAGTGTTAGGGTTGTAGGTAGGGTTACGGTTAGGGTTAGCGGTTTAGAATTAGGGTTAGGGATTAGGTGTCACAGTGATGACTAGGAGATAGGGTTAGAATTATGGGATAGGGGTTGTTCTCAGGAAATGGGTTATGCATTAACGTTAGGATAAGAGGTTAAAGTTAGGCGCATGGTGAGGGTTATGTGTTAAGGGGAGAAATAGGAACAGGGTTGGGTGTTATGTTCAGGGTTAGGGTTATCTGTTAAAGGTATTGTTTATGCTTAGCGCACGGGCCCTGTCTGCATTAGGCGGGCGGGGGGAGTTTAGGGGGCTGGGATTGTACCCGGGAACCCACTCTATCATACTCTGGGTATGGGCCCGTTGGTTTCATGCAGGACACAGTGTAGAGCCTCCTTTCACGTATGGCATGGGAGGATTGCAGGCTTTCTAAACTCTAAGAAAGCAAGAAGTCTGAGAATTATATTTAGGGTTAGGATTCTGGTTAGGGTTAAGGATGAAGTTTAGTGTTAGGGTGAGGGCTTAGGGTTAGGGAATAGGGTTAGGGTTAAAGGTTACTCTTAGGTTTAACGGTTACACTTTGGTTTAGGGTTGAGGTTTACGGTTAGGGTTAAGATGAGGGTTTAGGGTTTGGTACAGGGTTAGGGTTAAGTGTTAGGTTTAGGGTTGAAGATTAAGATTAGGGTTAGGATTAAAGGTTAGCGTGAGAGTTAACGCTTAGTGTTAAGGTTAAGAGTTAGGGTTTAGGTTTAGGGTTAGGGTTAGGGTTAGTTTTAGGGTTAGAGTTATGTGCTATGGTTTGTGTTAGAGGTTAGGTTTAGGTTTACTGGTCACGGTTAGGGTTACGTTTAGGGGGTAGCATTAGGGTTAGGGTTAGGGTTAAGGGATAGGATTAGGGTTAAGTGTTGGCCTTAGGGTTAGGGTTTAGTGTTAGGTTTATCATTAAGGATTAGGGTTAGAATCAGGGTTAAATGCTTGGGTGCGGGTAATGGTTAGGGTCAGGGTTAAGGTTCACAGATAGGGTTAGTGTTAAGGGTTACGGGTAGGTTTAGGGTTCAGGGTTAGTGTTAGCATTAGGGCTTAAGGTTAGGATTAAGCGGTAGGTTAGATTTAGGGTTAGATCTAGGCGTTAGGGTAAGGGCTAGCGTTAGGGTTAAGAGATCGGGTTAGGTTTAATGCTTAGGATTAGGGTTAGGGTTTGGGGTTAAAGTAAGTGTTAGGGGTTAGGTTTAAGGATCCAAGGTTAGGGTTATTTTTAGCTGTAGTGTTAGTGTTAGGGATAAGGGATCCCATTAGCGTTAAGGGTCTTCCTTACTGTAGGGTTAAGGGTTAGGCTTAGAGTTAAAGGTTAAGGTTAGGGTCAGTGTTAAGATTTAGGGTGAGGGTTAGCGGTTAGGGTAAAGGTTAAGCGTTAGGGTTAGGGATTAGTGATTAGGGTTTTTGGTTAGTGTTAGGGTTAGCGGTTAGGAGTTAGTGTTTTATGAAGTGGTATGGTTAGAATTAGGATTGGGGTTAGAGTTAGGGTGAGGTATAGGGGTTAGGTTTAGGGGTTAGTTTTAGGGTAAAAGGATAGGATTAGGGTTACGGGTTGGGCTTAGGTTTAGGGAAAAGTTTACTGCTAGGGTTAGGGATAGGGTTCAGGGTTAGCTTTAGGGGTTCTGGTTAGGGTTAGGTGTTAAGTTAGTGTCAGGGTTAGGTCTAATCGTGAGGGTAAGGTTTAGGGTTAGCTTTAAGAGCTAGGGTTAGGTTTAATGGTTAGGATTAGGATTAGGGTCAAGGGTTAGGATAGGGGTTATGGTGAAGGGTTAGGGTTTTTGTTAAGCACAGCGTTGAGGTTAAAAGTAAAGGTTACTGTCAGTGTTAGGGTTGTAGGTAGGGTTAGGGTTAGGGTTAGGGTTAAGGGATAGGATTAGGGTTAAGGGTTATGGTAAGGCTTAGGGGTTAGGGTGAAGGGTTAGGGTTTTTGTTAGGTATAGCGTTGGGGTTAAAAGTAAGGGTTACTGTCAGTGTTAGGCTTGTAGGTAGGGTTACGGTTAGGGTTAGCGGTTTAGAATTAGGGTTAGGGATTAGGTGTCACAGTGATGACTAGGAGATAGGGTTAGAATTATGGGATAGAGGTTGTTCTCAGGAAATGGGTTATGCATTAACGTTAGGATAAGAGGTTAAAGTTAGGCGCACGGTGAGGTTTACGTGTTAAGGGGAGAAATAGGAACAGGGTTGGGTGTTATGTTCAGGGTTGGGGTTATCTGATAAAGGTATTGTTCATGCTTAGCGCACGGGCCCTGTCTGCATTAGGCGGGCGGGGGGAGTTTAGGGGGCGGGGATTGTACCCGGGAACCCACTCTATTATACTCTGGGTATGGGCCCGTGGGTTTCATGCAGGACACAGTGGTAGAGCCTCCTTTCACGCATGGCATGGGAGGATTGCAGGCTTTCTAAACTCTAAGAAAGCAAGAAGTCTGAGAATTAGATTTAGGGTTAGGATTCTGGTTAGGGTTAAGGATGAAGTTTAGTGTTAGGGTGAGGGCTTAGGGTTAGGGATTAGGGTTAGGGTTAAAGGTTACTCTTAGGTTTAACGGTTACACTTTGGTTTAGGGTCGAGGTTTACCGTTAGGGTTAAGATGAGGGGTTAGGGTTTGGTACAGGGTTAGGGTTAAGTGTTAGGTTTAGGGTTCAAGATTAGGAATAGGGTTAGGATTAAAGGTTAGCGTGAGAGTAAACGCTTAGTGTTAATGTTAAGAGTTAGGGATTAGGGTTAGGGTTAGGGTTAGGGTTAGTTTTAGGGTTAGACTTATGTGCTATGGCTTGTGTTACAGATTACGGTTAGCTTTACCTGTCACGGTTAGGGTTTCGTTTAGGGGGTAGCATTAGGGTTCGGGTTAGGGTTAAGGGATAGGATTAGAGATAAGTGTTGGGATTATGGTTAGGTTTTAGTGTTAGGGTTAGCATTAAGGATTAGGGTTAGGGTCAGGGTTAAATGCTTGGGTGCGGGTAATGGTTAGGGCCAGGGTTTAGGTTCACGGATAGGGTTAGTGTTAATGGTTAAGGGTAGGTTTAGGGTTCAGGGTTAGTGTTAGCATTAGGGCTTAAGGTTAGGATTAGGCGGTAGGTTAGATTTAGGGTTAGATCTAGGCGTTAGGGTAAGAGCTAGCGTTAGGGTTAAGAGATAGGGTTAGGTTTAATGCTTAGGATTAGGGTTAGGGTTTGGGGTTAAAGTAATTGTTAGGGGTTAGATTTAAGGATCCAAGGTTAGGGTTATTTTTAGCTGTAGTGTTAGGGTTAGGGATAAGGGATCCCATTAGCATTAAGGGTCTTCCTTACTGTAGGGTTAAGGGTTAGGCTTAGAGTTAAAGATTAAGGTTAGGGTCAGTGTTAAGATTTAGGGTGAGGGTTAACGGTTAGGGTAAAGATTAAGTGTTAGGGTTAGGGATTAGTGATTAGGGTTTTTGGTTAGTGTTAGGGTTAGCGGTTAGGAGTTAGTGTTTTATGAAGGGGTATGGTTAGAATTAGGATTGGGGTTAGAGTTAGGGTGAGGTATAGGGGTTAGGTTTAGGGGTTAGTTTTAGGGTAAAAGGATAGGATTAGGGTTACGGGTTGGGCTTAGGTTTAGGGTTAAAGTTTACTGCTAGGGTTAGGGATAGGGTTCAGGATTAGCTTTCGGGGTTCTGGTTAGGGTTAGGTGAGAGGTTAGTGTCAGGGTTAGGTCTAGTCGTGAGGGTAAGGTTTAGGGTTAGCTTTAAGAGCTAGGGTTAGGTTTAATGGTTAGGATTAGGATTAGGGTTAAGGGTTAGGGTAAGGCTTAGGGGTTAGGGTGAAGGGTTAGGGTTTTTGTTAGGCATAGCGTTGGGGTTAGAAGTAAGGGTTACTGTCAGTGTTAGGGTTGTAGGTAGGGTTACGGTTAGGGTTAGCGGTTTAGAATTAGGGTTAGGGATTAGGTGTCACAGTGATGACTAGGAGATAGGGTTAGAATTATGGGATAGGGGTTGTTTTCAGGAAATGGGTTATGCATTAACGTTAGCATAAGAGGTTAAAGTTAGGCGCACGGTGAGGTTTACGTGTTAAGGGGAGAAATAGGAACAGGGTTGGGTGTTATGTTCAGGGTTAGGGTTATCTGTTAAAGGTATGGTTTATGCTTAGCGCACGGGCCCTGTTTGGATTAGGCGGGCGGGGGGAGTTTAGGGGGCTGGGATTGTACCCGGGAACACACTCTATCATACTCTGGGTATGGCCCCGTGGGTTTCATGCACGACACAGTGGTAGAGCCTCCTTTCACGCATGGCATGGGAGGATTGCAGGCTTTCTAAACTCTAAGAAAGCAAGAAGTCTGAGAATTAGATTTAGGGTTAGGATTCTGGTTAGGGTTAAGGATGAAGTTTAGTGTTAGGGTGAGGGTTTAGGGTTAGGGATTAGGGTTAGGGTTAAAGGTTACTCTTAGGTTTAACGGTTACACTTTGGTTTAGGGTTTAGGTTTACCGTTAGGGTTAAGATGAGGGGTTAGGGTTTGGTACAGGGTTAGGGTTAAGTGTTAGGTTTAGGGTTGAAGATTAGGATTAGGGTTAGGATTAAAGGTTAGCGTGAGAGTTAACGCTTAGGGTTAAGGTTAAGAGTTAGGGTTAGGGTTAGGGTTAGGGTTAGTTTTAGGGTTAGAGTTATGTGCTATGGTTTGTGTTAGAGGTTAGGGTTAGGTTTACTGGTCACGGTTAGGGTTACGTTTAGGGGTTAGCATTAGGGTTAGGGTTAGGGTTAAGGGATAGGATTAGGGATAAGTGTTGGGCTTAGGGTTAGGGTTTAGTGTTAAGGTTATCATTAAGGATTAGGGTTAGGGTCAGGGTTAAATGCTTGGGTGCGGGTAATGGTTAGGGTCAGGGTTTAGGTTCACGGATAGGGTTAGTGTTAAGGGTTACGGGTAGGTTTAGGGTTCAGGGTTAGTGTTAGCATTAGCGCTTAAGGTTAGGATTAGGCGGTAGGTTAGATTTAGGGTTAGATCTAGGCGTGAGGGTAAGGGCTAGCGTTAGAGTTAAGAGATAGTGTTAGGTTTAATGCTTAGGATTAGGGTTAGGGTTTGGGGTTAAAGTAAGTGTTAGGGGTTAGGTTTAAGGATCCAAGGTTAGGGTTATTTTTAGCTGTAGTGTTAGGGTTAGGGATAAGGGATCCCATTAGCATTAAGGGTCTTCCTTACTGTAGGGTTAAGGGTTAGGCTTAGAGTTAAAGATTAAGGTTAGGGTCAGTGTTAAGATTTAGGGTGAGGGTTAACGGTTAGGGTAAAGGATAAGCGTTAGGGTTAGGGATTAGTGATTAGGGTTTTTGGTTAGTGTTAGGGTTAGCGGTTAGGAGTTAGTGTTTTATGAAGGGGTATGGTTAGAATTAGGATTGGGGTTAGAGTTAGGGTGAGGTATAGGGGTTAGGTTTAGGGGTTAGTTTTAGGGTAAAAGGATAGGATTAGGGTTACGGGTTGGGCTTAGGTTTAGGGTTAAAGTTTACTGTTTGGGTTAGGGATAGGGTTCAGGGTTAAGCTTTAGGGGTTCTGGTTAGGGTTAGGTGTTAGGTTAGTGTCAGGGTTAGGTCTAGTCGTGAGGGTAAGGTTTAGGGTTAGCTCTAAGAGCTAGGGTGAGGTTTAATGGTTAGGATTAGGATTAGGGTTAAGGGTTAGGGTAAGGCTTAGGGGTTAGGGTGAAGGGTTAGGGTCAAGGGTTAGGGTTTTTGTTAGGCATAGCGTTGGGGTTAGAAGTAAGGGTTACTGTCAGTGTTAGGGTTGTAGGTAGGGTTACGGTTAGGGTTAGCGGTTTAGAATTAGGGTTAGGGATTAGGTGTCACAGTGATGACTAGGAGATAGGGTTAGAATTATGGGATAGGGGTTGTTCTCAGGAAATGGGTTATGCATTAACGTTAGGATAAGAGGTTAAAGTTAGGCGCACGGTGAGGGTTACGTGTTAAGGGGAGAAATAGGAACAGGGTTGGGTGTTATGTTCAGGGTTAGGGTTATCTGTTAAAGGTATTGTTTATGCTTAGCGCACGGGCCCTGTCTGCATTAGGCGGGCAGGGGGAGTTTAGGGGGCTGGGATTGTACCCGGGAACCCACTCTATCATACTCTGGGTATGGGCCCATGGGTTTCATGCAGGACACAGTGGTAGAGCCTCCTTTCACGCATGGCATGGGAGGATTGCAGGCTTTCTAAACTCTAAGAAAGCAAGAAGTCTGAGAATTAGATTTAGGGTTAGGATTCTGGTTAGGGTTAAGGATGAAGTTTAGTGTTAGGGTGAGGGCTTAGGGTTAGGGATTAGGGTTAGGCTTAAGGGTTACTCTTAGGTTTAACGGTTACACTTTGGTTTAGGGTTGAGGTTTATAGTTAGGGTTAAGATGAGGGGTTAGGGTTTGGTACAGGGTTAGGGTTAAGTGTTAGGTTTAGGGTTGAAGATTAGGATTAGGGTTAGGATTAAAGGTTAGCGTGAGAGTTAACGCTTAGGGTTAAGGTTAAGAGTTAGGGTTTAGGGTTAGGTTTAGGGTTAGGGTTAGTTTTAGGGTTAGAGTTATGTGCTATGGTTTGTGTTAGAGGTTAGGGTTAGGTTTACTGGTCACGGTTAGGGTTACGTTTACGGGTTAGCATTAGGGTTAGGGTTAGGGTTAGGGGATAGGATTAGGGTTAAGTATTGGGCTTAGGGTTAGGGTTTAGTGTTAAGGTTGGCATTAAGGATTAGGGTTAGGGTCAGGGTTAAATGCTTGGGTGCGGGTAATGGTTAGGGTCAGGGTTTAGGTTCACGGATAGGGTTAGTGTTAAGGGTTACGGGTAGGTTTAGGGTTCAGGGTTAGTGTTAGCATTAGGGCTTAAGGTTAGGATTAGGCGGTAGGTTAGATTTAGGGTTAGATCTAGGCGTTAGGGTAAGGTCTAGCGTTAGGGTTAAGAGATAGGGTTAGGTTTAATGCTTAGGATTAGGGTTAGGGTTTGGGGTTAAAGTAAGTGTTAGGGGTTAGGTTTAAGGATCCAAGGTTAGGGTTATTTTTAGCTGTAGTGTTAGGGTTAGGGATAAGGGATCCCATTAGCATTAAGGGTCTTCCTTACTGTAGGGTTAAGGGTTAGGCTTAGAGTTAAAGGTTAAGGTTAGGGTCAGTGTTAAGATTTAGGGTGAGGGTTAACGGTTAGGGTAAAGGTTAAGCGTTAGGGTTAGGGATTAGTGATTAGGGTTTTTGGTTAGTGTTAGGGTTAGCGGTTAGGAGTTAGTGTTTTATGAAGGGGTATGGTTAGAATTAGGATTGGGGTTAGAGTTAGGGTGAGGAATAGGGGTTACATTTAGGGGTTAGTTTTAGGGTAAAAGGATAGGATTAGGGTTACGGGTTGGGCTTAGGTTTAGGGTTAAATTTTCTGCTAGGGTTAGCGATAGGTTTCAGGGTTAGCTTTAGGGGTTCTGGTTAGGGTTAGGTGTTATGTTAGTGTCAGGGTTAGGCCTAGCCGTGAGGGTAAGGTTTAGGGTTAGCTTTAAGAGCTAGGGTTAGGTTTAATGGTTAGGATTAAGATTAGGGTTAAGGGTTAGGGTAAGGCTTAGGGGTTAGGGTGAAGGGTTAGGGTCAAGGGTTAGGGTTTTTGTTAGGCATAGCGTTGGGGTTAGAAGTAAGGGTTACTGTCAGTGTTAGGGTTGTAGGTAGGGTTACGGTTAGGGTTAGCGGTTTAGAATTAGGGTTGTGGATTATGTGTCACAGTGATGACTAGGAGATAGGGTTAGAATTATGGGATAGGGGTTGTTCTCAGGAAATGGGTTATGCATTAACGTTAGGATAAGAGGTTAAAGTTAGGCGCACCGTGAGGTTTACGTGTTAAGGGGACAAATAGGAACAGGGTTGGGTGTTATGTTCAGGGTTAGGGTTATCTGTTAAAGGTATTGTTTATGCTTAGCGCACGGGCCCTGTCTGCATTAGGCGGGCGGGGGGAGTTTAGGGGGCTGGGATTGTACCCGGGGACCCACTCTATCATACACTGGGTATGGGCCCGTGGGTTTCATGCAGGACACAGTGGTAGAGCCTCTTTTCACGCATGGCATGGGAGGATTGCAGGCTTTCTAAACTCTAAGAAAGCAAGAAGTCTGAGAATTAGATTTAGGGTTAGGATTCTGGTTAGGGTTAAGGATGAAGTTTAGTGTTAGGGTGAGGGCTTAGGGTTAGGGATTAGGGTTAGGGTTAAAGGTTACTCTTAGGTTTAACGGTTACACTTTGGTTTAGGGTCGAGGTTTACCGTTAGGGTTAAGATGAGGGGTTAGGGTTTGGTAGAGGGTTAGGGTTAAGTGTTAGGTTTAGGGTTGAAGATTAGGAATAGGGTTAGGATTAAAGGTTAGCGTGAGAGTAAACGCTTAGTGTTAATGTTAAGAGTTAGAGTTTAGGGTTAGGGTTAGGGTTAGGGTTAGTTTTAGGGTTAGACTTATGTGCTATGGCTTGTGTTACAGGTTACGGTTAGCTTTACTGGTCACGGTTAGGGTTACGTTTAGGGGGTAGCATTCGGGTTAGGGTTAGGGTTAAGGGATAGGATTAGGGATAAGTGTTGGGCTTAGGGTTAGGGTTTAGTGTTAGGGTTAGCATTAAGGATTAGGGTTAGGGTCAGGGTTAAATGCTTGGGTGCGGGTAATGGTTAGGGTCAGGGTTTAGGTTCACGGCTAGGGTTAGTGTTAAGGGTTACGGGTAGGTTTAGGGTTCAGGGTAAGAGTTAGCATTAGGGCTTAAGGTTAGGATTAGGCGGTAGGTTAGATTTAGGTTAGATCTAGGCGTTAGGGTAAGGGCTAGCGTTAGGGTTAAGAGATAGGGTTAGGTTTAATGCTTAGGATTAGGGTTAGGGTTTGGGGTTAAAGTAAGTGTTAGGGGTTAGGTTTAAGGATCCAAGGTTAGGGTTATTTTTAGCTGTAGTGTTAGGGTTAGGGATAAGGTATCCCATTAGCATTAAGGGTCTTCCTTACTGTAGGGTTAAGGGTTAGGCTTAGAGTTAAAGGTTAAGGTTAGGGTCAGTGTTAAGATTTAGGGTGAGGGTTAACGGTTAGGGTAAAGGTTATGCGTTAGGGTTAGGGATTAGTGATTAGGGTTTTTGCTTAGTGTTAGGGTTAGCGGTTAGGAGTCAGTGTTTTATGAAGGGGTATGGTTAGAATTAGGATTGGGGTTAGAGTTAAGGTGAGGTATAGGGGTTAGGTTTAGGGGTTAGTTTTAGGGTAAAAGGATAGGATTAGGGTTGCGGGTTGGGCTTAGGTTTAGGGTTAAAGTTTACTGCTAGGGTTCGGGATAGGGTTCAGGGTTAGCTTTAGGGTTTCTGGTTAGGGTTAGGTGTTAGGTTAGTGTCAGGGTTAGGTCTAGTCGTGAGGGTAAGGTTTAGGGTTAGCTTTAAGAGCTAGGGTTAGGTTTATTGGTTAGGATTAGGATTAGGGTTAAGGGTTAGGGTAAGGCTTAGCGGTTAGGGTGAAGGGTTAGGGTCAAGGGTTAGGGTTTTTGTTAGGCATAGCGTTGGGGTTAGAAGTAAGGGTTACTGTCAGTGTTAGGGTTGTAGGTAGGGTTACGGTTAGGGTTAGCGGTTTAGAATTAGGGTTAGGGATTAGGTGTCACAGTGATGACTAGGAGATAGGGTTAGAATTATGGGATGGGGTTGTTCTCAGGAAATGGGTTATGCATTAACGTTAGGATAAGAGGTTAAAGTTAGGCGCACGGTGAGGTTTACGTGTTAAGGGGAGAAATAGGAACAGGGTTGGGTGTTATGTTCAGGGTTAGGGTTATCTGTTAAAGGTATTGTTTATGCTTAGCGCACGGGCCCTGTCTGCATTAGGCGGGCGGGGGGAGTTTAGGGGGCTGGGATTGTACCCGGGGACCCACTCTATCATACTCTGGGTATGGGCCCATGGGTTTCATGCAGGACACAGTGGTAGAGCCTCCTTTCACGCATGGCATGGGAGGATTGCAGGCTTTCTAAACTCTAAGAAAGCAAGAAGTCTGAGAATTAGATTTAGGGTTAGGATTCTGGTTAGGGTTAAGGATGAAGTTTAGTGTTAGGGTGAGGGCTTAGGGTTAGGGATTAGGGTTAGGGTTAAAGGTTACTCTTAGGTTTAACGGTTACACTTTGGTTTAGGGTCGAGGTTTACCGTTAGGGTTAAGATGAGAGGTTAGGGTTTGGTACAGGGTTAGGGTTAAGTGTTAGGTTTAGGGTTGAAGATTAGGATTAGGGTTAGGATTAAAGGTTAGCGTGAGAGTTAACGGTTAGGGTTAAGGTTAAGTGTTAGGGTTTAGGGTTAGGGTTAGGGTTAGGGTTAGTTTTAGGGTTAGACTTATGTGCTATGGCTTGTGTTACAGGTTACGGTTAGCTTTACTGGTCACGGTTAGGGTTACGTTTAGGGGTTAGCATTAGGGTTAGGGTTAGGGTTAAGGGATAGGATTAGGGATAAGTGTTGGGCTTAGGGTTAGGGTTTAGTGTTAGGTTTATCATTAAGGATTAGGGTTAGAATCAGGGTTAAATGCTTGGGTGCGTGTAATGGTTAGGGTCAGGGTTAAGGTTCACGGATAGGGTTAGTGTTAAGGGTTACGGGTAGGTTTAGGGTTCAGGGTTAGTGTTAGCATTAGGGCTTAAGGTTAGGATTAGGCGGTAGGTTAGATTTAGGGTTAGATCTAGGCGTTAGGGTAAGGGCTAGCGTTAGGGTTAAGAGATAGGGTTAGGTTTAATGCTTAGGATTAGGGTTAGGGTTTGGGGTTAAAGTAAGTGTTAGGGGTTAGGTTTAAGGATCCAAGGTTAGGGTTATTTTTAGCTGTAGTGTTAGGGTTAGGGATAAGGGATCCCATTAGCATTAAGGGTCTTCCTTACTGTAGGGTTAAGGGTTAGGATTAGAGTTAAAGGTTAAGGTTAGGGTCAGTGTTAAGATTTAGGGTGAGGGTTAACGGTTAGGGTAAAGGTTAAGCGTTAGGGTTAGGGATTAGTGATTAGGGTTTTTGGTTAGTGTTAGGGTTAGCGGTTAGGAGTTAGTGTTTTATTAAGGGGTATGGTTAGAATTAGGATTGGGGTTAGAGTTAGGGTGAGGTATAGGGGTTAGGATTAGGGGTTAGTTTTAAGGTAAAAGGATAGGATTAGGGTTACGGGTTGGACTTAGGTTTAGGGTTAAAGTTTACTGCTAGGGTTGGGGATAGGGTCAGGGTTAGCTTTAGGGTTTCTGGTTAGGGTTAGGTGTTAGGTTAGTGTCAGGGTTAGGTCTAGTCGTGAGGGTAAGGTTTAGGGTTAGCTTTAAGAGCTAGGGTTAGGTTTAATGTTTAGGATTAGGATTAGGGTTAAGGGTTAGGGTAAGGCTTAGGGGTTAGGTTGAAGGGTTAGGGTCAAGGGGTAGGGTTTTTGTTAGGCATAGCGTTGGGGTTAGAAGTAAGGGTTACTGTCAGTGTTAGGGTTGTAGGTAGGGTTACGGTTAGGGTTAGCGGTTTAGAATTAGGGTTAGGGATTAGGTGTCACAGTGATGACTAGGAGATAGGGTTAGAATTATGGGATAGGGGTTGTTCTCAGGAAATGGGTTATGCATTAACGTTAGGATAAGAGGTTAAAGTTAGGCGCACGGTGAGGTTTACGTGTTAAGGGGAGAAATAGGAACAGGGTTGGGTGTTATGTTCAGGGCTAGGGTTATCTGTTAAAGGTATTGTTTATGCTTAGCGCACGGGCCCTGTCTGCATTAGGCGGGCGGGGGGAGTTTAGGGGGCTGGGATTGTACCCAGGAACCCACTCTATCATACTCTGGGTATGGGCCCGTGGGTTTCATGCAGGACACAGTGGTAGAGCCTCCTTTCACGCATGGCATGGGAGGATTGCAGGCTTTCTAAACTCTAAGAAAGCAAGAAGTCTGAGAATTAGATTTAGGGTTAGGATTCTGGTTAGGGTTAAGGATGAAGTTTAGTGTTAGGGTGAGGGCTTAGGTTTAGGGATTAGGGTTAGGGTTAAAGGTTACTCTTAGGTTTAACGTTTACACTTTGGTTTAGGGTTGAGGTTTACGGTTAGGGTTAAGATGAGGGGTTAGGGTTTGGTACAGGGTTAGGGTTAAGTGTTAGGTTTAGGGTTGAAGATTAGGATTAGGGTTAGGATTAAAGGTTAGCGTGAGAGTTAACGCTTAGCGTTAAGGTTAAGAGTTAGGGTTTAGGGTTAGGTTTAGGGTTAGGGTTAGTTTTAGGGTTAGAGTTATGTGCTATGGTTTGTGTTAGAGGTTAGGGTTAGGTTTACTGGTCACGGTTAGGGTTACGTTTAGGGGTTAGCATTAGGGTTAGGGTTAGGGTTAGGGGATACGATTAGGGTTAAGTGTTGGGCTTAGGGTTAGGGTTTAGTGTTAAGGTTGGCATTAAGGATTAGGGTTAGGGTCAGGGTTAAATGCTTGGGTGCAAGTAATGGATAGGGCCAGGGTTTAGGTTCACGGATAGGGTTAGTGTTATGGGTTACGGGTAGGTTTAGAGTTCAGGGTTAGTGTTAGCATTAGGGCTTAAGGTTAGGATTAGGCGGTAGGTTAGATTTAGGGTTAGATCTAGGCGTTAGGGTAAGGGCTAGCGTTAGGGTTAAGAGATAGGGTTAGGTTTAATGCTTAGGATTAGGGTTAGGGTTTGGGGTTAAAGTAAGAGTTAGGGGTTAGGTTTAAGGATCCAAGGTTAGGGTTATTTTTAGCTGTAGTGTTATGGTTAGGGATAAGGGATCCCATTAGCATTAAGGGTCTTCCTTACTGTAGGGTTAAGGGTTAGGCTTAGAGTTAAAGGTTAAGGTTAGGGTCAGTGTTAAGATTTAGGGTGAGGGTTAACGGTTAGGGTAAAGGTTAAGCGTTAGGGTTAGGGATTAGTGATTAGGGTTTTTGGTTAGTGTTAGGGTTAGCGGTTAGGAGTTAGTGTTTTATGAAGGGGTATGGTTAGGGTTAGGATTGGGGTTAGAGTTAGGGTGAGGTATAGGGGTTAGGATTAGGGGTTAGTTTTAAGGTAAAAGGATAGGATTAGGGTTACGGGTTGGGCTTAGGTTTAGGGTTAAAGTTTACTGCTAGGGTTAGGGATAGGGTCAGGGTTAGCTTTAGGGTTTCTGGTTAGGGTTAGGTGTTAGGTTAGTGTCAGGGTTAGGTCTAGTCGTGAGGGTAAGGTTTAGGGTTAGCTTTAAGAGCTAGGGTTAGGTTTAATGGTTAGGATTAGGATTAGGGTTAAGGGTTAGGGTAAGGCTTAGGGGTTAGGGTGAAGGGTTAGGGTCAAGAGTTAGGGTTTTTGTTAGGCATAGCGTTGGGGTTAGAAGTAAGGGTTACTGTCAGTGTTAGGGTTGTAGGTAGGGTTACGGTTAGGGTTAGCGGTTTAGAATTAGGGTTAGGGATTAGGTGTCACAGTGATGACTAGGAGATAGGGTTAGAATTATGGGATAGGGGTTGTTCTCAGGAAATGGGTTATGCATTAACGTTAGGATAAGAGGTTAAAGTTAGGCGCACGGTGAGGTTTACGTGTTAAGGGGAGAAATAGGAACAAGGTTGGGTGTTATGTTCAGGGTTAGGGTTATCTGTTAAAGGTATTGTTTATGCTTAGCGCACGGGCCCTGTCTGCATTAGGCGGGCGGGTGGAGTTTAGGGGGCTGGGATTGTACCCGGGAACCCACTCTATCATACTCTGGGTATGGGCCCGTGGGTTTCATGCAGGACACAGTGGTAGAGCCTCCTTTCACGCATGGCATGGGAGGATTGCAGGCTTTCTAAACTCTAAGAAAGCAAGAAGTCTGAGAATTAGATTTAGGGTTAGGATTCTGGTTAGGGTTAAGGATGAAGTTTAGTGTTAGGGTGAAGGCTTAGGGTTAGGGATTAGAGTTAGGGTTAAGGGTTACTCTTAGGTTTAACGGTTACACTTTGGTTTAGGGTTGAGGTTTACGGTTAGGGTTAAGATCAGGGGTTAGGGTTTGGTACAGGGTTAGGGTTAAGTGTTAGGTTTAGGGTTGAAGATTAGGATTCGGGTTAGGATTAAAGGTTAGCGTGAGAGTTAACGCTTAGGGTTAAGGTTAAGAGTTAGGGTTTAGGGTTAGGGTTAGGGTTAGGGTTAGTTTTAAATTAGAGTTATGTGCTATGGTTTGTGTTAGAGGTTAGGGTTAGGTTTACTGGTCACGGTTAGGGTTACGTTTAGGGGTTAGCATTAGGGTTAGGGTTAGGGTTAAGGGATAGGATTAGGGTTAAGTGTTGGGCTTAGGGTTAGGGTTTAGTGTTAGATTTATCATTAAGAATTAGGGTTAGAATCAGGGTTAAATGCTTGGGTGCGGGTAATGGTTAGGGTCAGGTTTAAGGTTCACGGATAGGGTTAGTGTTAAGGGATACGGGTAGGTTTAGGGTTCAGGGTTAGTGTTAGCATTAGGGCTTAAGGTTAGGATTAGGCGGTAGGTTAGATTTAGGGTTAGATCTAGGCGTTAGGGTAAGGGGTAGCGTTAGGGTTAAGAGATAGGCTTAGGTTTAATGCTTAGGATTAGCGTTAGGGTTTGGGGATAAAGTAAGTGTTAGGGGTTAGGTTTAAGGATCCAAGGTTAGGGTTATTTTTAGCTGTAGTGTTAGGGTTAGGGATAAGGGATCCCATTAGCATTAAGGGTCTTCCTTACTGTAGGGTTAAGGTTTGGCTTAGAGTTAAAGGTTAAGTTTAGGGTCAGTGTTAAGATTTAGGGTGAGGGTTAACGGTTAGGGTAAAGGTTAAGCGTTAGGGTTAGGGATTAGTGATTAGGGTTTTTGGTTAGTGTTAGGGTTAGCGGTTAGGAGTTAGTGTTTTATGAAAGGGTATGGTTAGAATTAGGATTGGGGTTAGAGTTAGGGTGAGGTATAGGGGTTAGGTTTAGGGGTTAGTTTTAGGGTAAAAGGATAGGATTAGGGTTACGGGTTGGGCTTAGGTTTAGGGTTAAAGTTTACTGCTGGGGTTAGGGATAGGGTTCAGGGTTAGCTTTAGGGGTTCTGGTTAGGGTTAGGTGTTAGGTTAGTGTCAGGGTTAGGTCTAGTCGTGAGGGTAAGGTTTAGGGTTAGCTTTAAGAGCTAGGGTTAGGTTTAATGGTTAGGATTAGGATTAGGGTTAAGGGTTAGGGTAAGGCTTAGGGGTTAGGGTGAAGGGTTAGGGTCAAGGGTTAGGGTTTTTGTTAGGCATAGCGTTGGGGTTAGAAGTAAGGGTTACTGTCAGTGTTAGGGTTGTAGGTAGGGTTACGGTTAGGGTTAGCGGTTTAGAATTAGGGTTAGGGATTAGGTGTCACAGTGATGACTAGGAGATAGGGTTAGAATTATGGGATAGGGGTTGTTCTCAGGAAATGGGTTATGCATTAACGTTAGGATAAGAGGTTAAAGTTAGGCGCACGGTGAGGTTTACGTGTTAAGGGGAGAAATAGGAACAGGGTTGGGTGTTATGTTCAGGGTTAGGGTTATCTGTTAAAGGTATTGTTTATGCTTAGCGCACGGGCCCTGTCTGCATTAGGCGGGCAGGGGGAGTTTAGGGGCTGGGATTGTACCCGGGAACCCACTCTATCATACTCTGGGTATGGGCCCGTGGGTTTCATGCAGGACACAGTGGTAGAGCCTCCTTTCACGCATGGCATGGGAGGATTGCAGGCATTCTAAACTCTAAGAAAGCAAGAAGTCTGAGAATTAGATATAGGGTTAGGATTCTGGTTAGGGTTAAGGATGAAGTTTAGTGTTAGGGTGAGGGCTTAGGGTTAGGGATTAGGGTTAGGGTTAAAGGTTACTCTTAGGTTTAACGGTTACACTTTGGTTTAGGGTTGAGGTTTACGGTTAGGGTTAAGATGAGGGGTTAGGGTTTGGTACAGGGTTAGGGTTAAGTGTTAGGTTTAGGGTTGAAGATTAGGATTAGGGTTAGGATTAAAGGTTAGCGTGAGAGTTAACGCTTAGGGTTAAGGTTAAGGGTTAGGGTTTAGGGTTAGGGTTAGGGTTAGTTTTAGGGTTAGAGTTATGTGTTATGGTTTGTGTTAGAGGTTAGGGTTAGGTTTACTGGTCACAGTTAGGGTTACGTTTAGGGGTTAGCATTAGGGTTAGGGTTAGGGTTAGGGTTAAGGGATAGGATTAGGGTTAAGTGTTGGGCTTAGGGTTAGGATTTAGTGTTAAGGTTAGCATTAAGCATTAGGGTTAGGGTCAGGGTTAAATTCTTGGGTGCGGGTAATGGTTAAGGTCAGGGTTTAGGTTCACGGATAGGGTTAGTGTTAAGGGTTACGGGTAGGTTTAGGGTTCAGGGTTAGTGGTAGCATTAGGGCTTAAGGTTAGGATTAGGCGGTAGGTTAGATTTAGGGTTAGATGTAGGCGTTAGGGTAAGGGCTAGCGTTAGGGTTAAGAGATAGGGTTAGGTTTAATGCTTAGGATTTGGGTTAGGGTTTGGGGTTAAAGTAAGTGTTAGGGGTTAGGTTTAAGGATCCAAGGTTAGGGTTATTTTTAGCTGTAGTGTTAGGGTTAGGGATAAGGGATCCCATTAGCATTAAGGGTCTTCCTTACTGTAGGGTTAAGGGTTAGGCTTAGAGTTAAAGGTTAAGGTTAGTTTCAGGGTTAAGATTTAGGGTGAGGGTTAACGGTTAGGGTAAAGGTTAAGCGTTAGGTTTAGGGATTAGGGATTAGTGTTTTTGGTTAGGGTTAGGGTTAGGGTTAGTGTTAGGGTTAGCGGTTAGGAGTTAGTGTTTTATGAAGGGGTATGGTTAGAATTAGGATTGGGGTTAGAGTTAGGGTGAGGTATAGGGGTTAGCTTTAGGGGTTAGTTTTAGGGTAAAAGGATAGGATAAGGGTTACGGGTTGGGCTTAGGTTTAGGGTTAAAATTTACTGCTGGGTTTAGGGATAGGGTTCAGGATTAGCTTTAGGGTTTCTGGTTAGGGTTAGGTGTTAGGTTAGTGTCAGGGTTAGGTCTAGTGGTGAGGGTAAGGTTTAGGGTTAGCTTTAAGGGCTAGGGTTAGGTTTAATGGTTAGGATTAGGATTAGGGTTAAGGGTTAGGGTAATGCTTAGGGGTTAGGGTGAAGGGTTAGTGTCAAGGGTTAGGGTTTTTGTTAGGCATAGCGTTGGGGTTAGATGTAAGGGTTACTGTCAGTGTTAGGGTTGTAGGTAGGGTTACGGTTAGGATTAGCGGTTTAGAATTAGGGTTAGGGATTAGGTGTCACAGTGATGACTAGGAGATAGGGTTAGAATTATGGGATGGGGTTGTTCTCAGGAAATGGGTTATGCATTAACGTTAGGATAAGAGGTTAAAGTTAGGGGCACGGTGAGGTTTACGTGTTAAGGGGAGAAATAGGAACAGGGTTGGGTGTTATGTTCAGGGTATGGTTATCTGTTGAAGGTATTGTTTATGCTTAGCGCACGGGCCCTGTCTGCATTAGGCGGGCGGGGGAAGTTTAGGGGGCTGGGATTGTACCCGGGAACCCACTCTATCATACTCTGGATAGGGGGCGTGGGTTTCATGCAGGACACAGTGGTAGAGCCTCCTTTCACGCATGGCATGGGAGGATTGCAGGCTTTCTAAACTCTAAGCAAGCAAGAAGTCTGAGAATTAGATTTAGGGTTAGGATTCTGGTTAGGGTTAAGGATGAAGTTTAGTGTTAGGGTGAGGGCTTAGGTTTAGGGATTAGGGTTAGGGTTAAAGGTTACTCTTAGGTTTAACGGTTACACTTTGGTTTAGGGTTGAGGTTTACGGTTAGGGTTAAGATGAGGGTTTAGGGTTTGGTACAGGGTTAGGGTTAAGTGTTAGGTTTTGGGTTGAAGATTAGGATTAGGGTTAGGATTAAAGGTTAGCGTGAGAGTTAACGCTTAGGGTTCAGGTTAAGGGTTAGGGTTTAGGGTTAGGGTTAGGCTTAGGGTTAGTTTTAGGGTTAGAGTTATGTGCTATGGTTTGTGTTAGAGGTTAGGGTTAGGTTTACTGGTAACGGTTAGGGTTACGTTTAGGGGGTAGCATTAGGGTTAGGGTTAGGGTTAAGGGATAGGTTTAGGGATAAGTGTTGGGCTTAGGGTTAGGGTTTAGTGTTAGGGTTAGCATTAAGGATTAGGGTTAGGTTCAGGGTTAAATGCTTGGGTGCAGGTAATGGTTAGGGTCAGGATTAAGGTTCATGGATAGGGTTATTGTTAAGGGTTACGGGTAGCTTTAGGGTTCAGGGTTAGTGTTAGCATTAGTGCTTAAGGTTAGGATTAGGCGGTAGGTTAGATTTAGGGTTAGATCTAGGCGTTAGGGTAAGGGCTAGCGTTAGGGTTAAGAGATAGGGTTAGGTTTAATGCTTAGGATTAGGGTTAGGGTTTGGGGTTAAAGTAAGTGTTAGGGGTTAGGTTTAAGGATCCAAGGTTAGGGTTATTTTTAGCTGTAGTGTTAGGGCTAGGGATAAGGGATCCCATTAGCATTAAGGGTCTTCCTTACTGTAGGGTTAAGTGTTAGGCTTAGAGTTAAAGGTTAAGGTTAGGGTCAGTGTTAAGATTTAGGGTGAGGGTTAACGGTTAGGGTAAAGGTTAAGCGTTAGGGTTAGGGATTAGTGATTAGGGTTTTTGGTTAGTGTTAGGGTTAGCGGTTAGGAGTTAGTGTTTTATGAAGGGGTATGGTTAGAATTAGGATTGGGGTTAGAGTTAGGGTGAGGTATAGGGGTTAGGTTTAGGGGTTAGTTTTAGGGTAAAAGGATAGGATTAGGGTTACGTGTTGGGCTTAGGTTTAGGGTTAAAGTTTACTGTTTGGGTTAGGGATAGGGTTCAGGGTTAAGCTTTAGGGGTTCTGGTTAGGGTTAGGTGTTAAGTTAGTGTCAGGGTTAGGTCTAGTCGTGAGGGTAAGGTTTAGGGTTAGCTCTAAGAGCTAGGGTGAGGTTTAATGGTTAGGATTAGGATTAGGGGTAAGGGTTAGGGTAAGGCTTAGGGGTTAGGGTGAAGGGTTAGGGTCAAGGGTTAGGGTTTTTGTTAGGCATAGCGTTGGGGTTAGAAGTAAGGGTTACTGTCAGTGTTAGGGTTGTAGGTAGGGTTACGGTTAGGGTTAGCGGTTTAGAATTAGGGTTAGGGATTAGGTGTCACAGTGATGACTAGGAGATAGGGTTAGAATTATGGGATAGGGGTTGTTCTCAGGAAATGGGTTATGCATTAACGTTAGGATAAGAGGTTAAAGTTAGACGCACGGTGAGGGTTACGTGTTAAGGGGAGAAATAGGAACAGGGTTGGGTGTTATGTTCAGGGTTAGGGTTATCTGTTAAAGGTATTGTTTATGCTTAGCGCACGGGCCCTGTCTGCATTAGGCGGGCAGGGGGAGTTTAGGGGGCTGGGATTGTACCCGGGAACCCACTCTATCATACTCGGGGTATGGGCCCATGGGTTTCATGCAGGACACAGTGGTAGAGCCTCCTTTCACGCATGGCATGGGAGGATTGCAGGCTTTCTAAACTCTAAGAAAGCAAGAACTCTGAGAATTAGATTTAGGGTTAGGATTCTGGTTAGGGTTAAGGATCAAGTTTAGTGTTAGGGTGAGGGTTTAGGGTTAGGGATTAGGGTTAGGCTTAAGGGTTACTCTTAGGTTTAACGGTTACACTTTGGTTTAGGGTTGAGGTTTATAGTTAGGGTTAAGATGAGGGGTTAGGGTTTGGTACAGGGTTAGGGTTAAGTGTTAGGTTTAGGGTTGAAGATTAGGATTAGGGTTAGGATTAAAGGTTAGCGTGAGAGTTAACGCTTAGGGTTAAGGTTAAGAGTTAGGGTTTAGGGTTAGGTTTAGGGTTAGGGTTAGTTTTAGGGTTAGAGTTATGTGCTATGGTTTGTGTTAGAGGTTAGGGTTAGGTGTACTGGTCACGGTTAGGGTTACGTTTACGGGTTAGCATTAGGGTTAGGGTTAGGGTTAGGGGATAGGATTAGGGTTAAGTATTGGGCTTAGGGTTAGGGTTTAGTGTTAAGGTTGGCATTAAGGATTAGGGTTAGGGTCAGGGTTAAATGCTTGGGTGCGGGTAATGGTTAGGGTCAGGGTTTAGGTTCACGGATAGGGTTAGTGTTAAGGGTTACGGGTAGGTTTAGGGTTCAGGGTTAGTGTTAGCATTAGGGCTTAAGGTTAGGATTAGGCGGTAGGTTAGATTTAGGGTTAGATCTAGGCGTTAGGGTAAGGTCTAGCGTTAGGGTTAAGAGATAGGGTTAGGTTTAATGCTTAGGATTAGGGTTAGGGTTTGGGGTTAAAGTAAGTGTTAGGGGTTAGGTTTAAGGATCCAAGGTTAGGGTTATTATTAGCTGTAGTGTTAGGGTTAGGGATAAGTGATCCCATTAGCATTAAGGGTCTTCCTTACTTTACGGTTAAGGGTTAGGCTTAGAGTTAAAGGTTAAGGTTAGGGTCAGTGTTAAGATTTAGGGTGAGGGTTAACGGTTAGGGTAAAGGTTAAGCGTTAGGGTTAGGGATTAGTGATTAGGGTTTTTGGTTAGTGTTAGGGTTAGCGGTTAGGAGTTAGTGTTTTATGAAGGGGTATGGTTAGAATTAGGATTGGGGTTAGAGTTAGGGTGAGGTATAGGGGTTAGGTTTAGGGGTTAGTTTTAGGGTAAAAGGATAGGATTAGGGTTACGGGTTGGGCTTAGGTTTAGGGTTAAAGTTTACTGCTAGGGTTAGGGATAGGGTTCAGGGTTAGCTTTAGGGGTTCTGGTTAGGGTTAGGTGTTAGGTTAGTGTGAGGGTTAGGTCTAGTCGTGAGGGTAAGGTTAAGGGTTAGCTTTAAGAGCTAGGGTTAGGTTTAATGGTTAGGATTAGGATTAGGGTTAAGGGTTAGGGTAAGGCTTAGGGGTTAGGGTGAAGGGTTAGGGTCAAGGGTTAGGGTTTTGGTTAGGCATAGCGTTGGGGTTAGAAGTAAGGGTTACTGTCAGTGTTAGGGTTGTAGGTAGGGTTACGGTTAGGGTTAGCGGTTTAGAATTAGGGTTAGGGATTAGGTGTCACAGTGATGACTAGGAGATAGGGTTAGAATTATGGGATAGGGGTTGTTCTCAGGAAATGGGTTATGCATTAACGTTAGGATAAGAGGTTAAAGTTAGGCGCACGGTGAGGTTTACGTGTTAAGGGGAGAAATAGGAACAGGGTTGGGTGTTATGTTCAGGGTTAGGGTTATCTGTTAAAGGTATTGTTTATGCTTAGCGCACGGGCCCTGTCTTCATTAGGCGGGCGGGGGGAGTTTAGGGGGCTGGGATTGTACCCGGGAACCCACTCTATCATTCTCTGGGTATGGGCCCGTGGGTTTCATGCAGGACACAGTGGTAGAGCCTCCTTTCACGCATGGCATGGGAGGATTGCAGGCTTTCTAAACTCTAAGAAAGCAAGAAGTCTGAGAATTAGATTTAGGGTTAGGATTCTGGTTAGGGTTAAGGATGAAGTTTAGTGTTAGGGTGAGGGCTTAGGGTTAGGGATTAGGGTTAGCCTTAAGTGTTACTCTTAGGTTTAACGGTTACTCTTTGGTTTAGGGTTGAGGTTTATAGTTAGGGTTAAGATGAGGGGTTAGGGTTTGGTACAGGGTTAGGGTTAAGTGTTAGGTTTAGGGTTGAAGATTAGGATTAGGGTTAGGATTAAAGGTTAGCGTGAGAGTTAACGCTTAGGGTTAAGGTTAAGAGTTAGGGTTTAGGGTTAGGGTTAGGGTTAGGGTTAGATTTAGGGTTAGAGTTATGTGCTATGGTTTGTGTTAGAGGTTAGGGTTAGGTTTACTGGTCACGGTTATGGTTACGTTTAGGGGTTAGCATTAGGGTTAGGGTTAGGGTTAGGGTAAAGGGATAGGATTAGTGTTAAATGTTGGGCTTAGGATTAGGGTTTAGTGTTAGGGTTAGCATTAAGGATTAGGGTTAGGGTCAGGGTTAAATGCTTGGGTGCGGGTAATGGTTAGGGTCAGGGTTTAGGTTCACGGATAGGGTTAGTGTTAAGCGTTACGGGTAGGTTTAGGGTTCAGGGTTAGTGTTAACATTAGGGCTTAAGGTTAGGATTAGGCGGTAGGTTAGATTTAGGGTTAGATGTAGGCGTTAGGGTAAGGGCTAGCGTTAGGGTTAAGAGATAGGGTTAGGTTTAATGCTTAGGATTAGGGTTAGGGTTTGGGGTTAAAGTAAGTGTTAGGGGTTAGGTTTAAGGATTCAAGGTTAGGGTTATTTTTAGCTGTAGTGTTAGGGTTAGGGATAAGGGATCCCATTAGCATTAAGGGTCTTCCTTACTGTAGGGTTAAGGGTTAGGCTTAGAGTTAAAGGTTAAGGTTAGGGTCAGTGTTAAGATTTAGGGTGAGGGTTAACGGTTAGGGTAAAGGTTAAGCGTTAGGGTTAGGCATTAGTGATTAGGGTTTTTGGTTAGTGTTAGGGTTAGCGGTTAGGAGTTAGTGTTTTATGAAGGGGTATGGTTAGAATTAGGATTGGGGTTAGAGTTAGGGTGAGGAATAGGGGTTACGTTTAGGGGTTAGTTTTAGGGTAAAAGGATAGGATTAGGGTTACGGGTTGGGCTTAGGTTTAGGGTTAAATTTTCTGCTAGGGTTAGCGATAGGTTTCAGGGTTAGCTTTAGGGGTTCTGGTTAGGGTTAGGTGTTATGTTAGTGTCAGGGTTAGGTCTAGTCGTGAGGGTAAGGTTTAGGGTTAGCTTTAAGAGCTAGGGTTAGGTTTATTGGTTAGGATTAGGATTAGGTTTAAGGGTTAGGGTAAGGCTTAGCGGTTAGGGTGAAGGGTTAGGGTCAAGGGTTAGGGTTTTTGTTAGGCATAGCGTTGGGGTTAGAAGTAAGGGTTACTGTCAGTGTTAGGGTTGTAGGTAGGGTTACGGTTAGGGTTAGCGGTTTAGAATTAGGGTTAGGGATTAGGTGTCACAGTGATGACTAGGAGATAGGGTTAGAATTATGGGATAGGGGTTGTTCTCAGGAAATGGGTTATGCATTAACGTTAGGATAAGAGGTTAAAGTTAGGCGCACGGTGAGGTTTACGTGTTAAGGGGAGAAATAGGAACAGGGTTGGGTGTTATGTTCAGGGTTAGGGTTATCTGTTAAAGGTATTGTTTATGCTTAGCGCAGGGGCCCTGTCTGCATTAGGCGGGCGGGGGGAGTTTAGGGGGCTGGGATTGTACCCGGGGACCCACTCTATCATACTCTGGGTATGGGCCCGTGGGTTTCATGCAGGACACAGTGGTAGAGCCTCCTTTCACGCATGGCATGGGAGGATTGCAGGCTTTCTAAACTCTAAGAAAGCAAGAAGTCTGAGAATTAGATTTAGGGTTAGGATTATGGTTAGGGTTAAGGATGAAGTTTAGTGTTAGGGTGAGGGCTTAGGGTTAGGGATTAGGGTTAGGGTTAAAGGTTACTCTTAGGTTTAACGGTTACACTTTGGTTTAGGGTTGAGGTTTACGGTTAGGGTTAAGATGAGGGTTTAGGGTTTGGTACAGGGTTAGGGTTAAGTGTTAGGTTTAGGGTTGAAGATTAAGATTAGGGTTAGGATTAAAGGTTAGCGTGAGAGTTAACGCTTAGTGTTAAGGTTAAGAGTTAGGGTTTAGGTTTAGGGTTAGGGTTAGGGTTAGTTTTAGGGTTAGAGTTATGTGCTATGGTTTGTGTTAGAGGTTAGGTTTAGGTTTACTGGTCACGGTTAGGGTTACGTTTAGGGGGTAGCATTAGGGTTAGGGTTAGGGTTAAGGGATAGGATTAGGGTTAAGTGTTGGCCTTAGGGTTAGGGTTTAGTGTTAGGTTTATCATTAAGGATTAGGGTTAGAATCAGGGTTAAATGCTTGGGTGCGGGTAATGGTTAGGGTCAGGGTTAAGGTTCACAGATAGGGTTAGTGTTAAGGGTTACGGGTAGGTTTAGGGTTCAGGGTTAGTGTTAGCATTAGGGCTTAAGGTTAGGATTAAGCGGTAGGTTAGATTTAGGGTTAGATCTAGGCGTTAGGGTAAGGGCTAGCGTTAGGGTTAAGAGATCGGGTTAGGTTTAATGCTTAGGATTAGGGTTAGGGTTTGGGGTTAAAGTAAGTGTTAGGGGTTAGGTTTAAGGATCCAAGGTTAGGGTTATTTTTAGCTGTAGTGTTAGTGTTAGGGATAAGGGATCCCATTAGCGTTAAGGGTCTTCCTTACTGTAGGGTTAAGGGTTAGGCTTAGAGTTAAAGGTTAAGGTTAGGGTCAGTGTTAAGATTTAGGGTGAGGGTTAGCGGTTAGGGTAAAGGTTAAGCGTTAGGGTTAGGGATTAGTGATTAGGGTTTTTGGTTAGTGTTAGGGTTAGCGGTTAGGAGTTAGTGTTTTATGAAGTGGTATGGTTAGAATTAGGATTGGGGTTAGAGTTAGGGTGAGGTATAGGGGTTAGGTTTAGGGGTTAGTTTTAGGGTAAAAGGATAGGATTAGGGTTACGGGTTGGGCTTAGGTTTAGGGAAAAGTTTACTGCTAGGGTTAGGGATAGGGTTCAGGGTTAGCTTTAGGGGTTCTGGTTAGGGTTAGGTGTTAAGTTAGTGTCAGGGTTAGGTCTAATCGTGAGGGTAAGGTTTAGGGTTAGCTTTAAGAGCTAGGGTTAGGTTTAATGGTTAGGATTAGGATTAGGGTCAAGGGTTAGGATAGGGGTTATGGTGAAGGGTTAGGGTTTTTGTTAAGCACAGCGTTGAGGTTAAAAGTAAAGGTTACTGTCAGTGTTAGGGTTGTAGGTAGGGTTAGGGTTAGGGTTAGGGTTAAGGGATAGGATTAGGGTTAAGGGTTATGGTAAGGCTTAGGGGTTAGGGTGAAGGGTTAGGGTTTTTGTTAGGTATAGCGTTGGGGTTAAAAGTAAGGGTTACTGTCAGTGTTAGGCTTGTAGGTAGGGTTACGGTTAGGGTTAGCGGTTTAGAATTAGGGTTAGGGATTAGGTGTCACAGTGATGACTAGGAGATAGGGTTAGAATTATGGGATAGAGGTTGTTCTCAGGAAATGGGTTATGCATTAACGTTAGGATAAGAGGTTAAAGTTAGGCGCACGGTGAGGTTTACGTGTTAAGGGGAGAAATAGGAACAGGGTTGGGTGTTATGTTCAGGGTTGGGGTTATCTGATAAAGGTATTGTTCATGCTTAGCGCACGGGCCCTGTCTGCATTAGGCGGGCGGGGGGAGTTTAGGGGGCGGGGATTGTACCCGGGAACCCACTCTATTATACTCTGGGTATGGGCCCGTGGGTTTCATGCAGGACACAGTGGTAGAGCCTCCTTTCACGCATGGCATGGGAGGATTGCAGGCTTTCTAAACTCTAAGAAAGCAAGAAGTCTGAGAATTAGATTTAGGGTTAGGATTCTGGTTAGGGTTAAGGATGAAGTTTAGTGTTAGGGTGAGGGCTTAGGGTTAGGGATTAGGGTTAGGGTTAAAGGTTACTCTTAGGTTTAACGGTTACACTTTGGTTTAGGGTCGAGGTTTACCGTTAGGGTTAAGATGAGGGGTTAGGGTTTGGTACAGGGTTAGGGTTAAGTGTTAGGTTTAGGGTTGAAGATTAGGAATAGGGTTAGGATTAAAGGTTAGCGTGAGAGTAAACGCTTAGTGTTAATGTTAAGAGTTAGGGATTAGGGTTAGGGTTAGGGTTAGGGTTAGTTTTAGGGTTAGACTTATGTGCTATGGCTTGTGTTACAGATTACGGTTAGCTTTACCTGTCACGGTTAGGGTTTCGTTTAGGGGGTAGCATTAGGGTTCGGGTTAGGGTTAAGGGATAGGATTAGAGATAAGTGTTGGGATTATGGTTAGGTTTTAGTGTTAGGGTTAGCATTAAGGATTAGGGTTAGGGTCAGGGTTAAATGCTTGGGTGCGGGTAATGGTTAGGGTCAGGGTTTAGGTTCACGGATAGGGTTAGTGTTAATGGTTAAGGGTAGGTTTAGGGTTCAGGGTTAGTGTTAGCATTAGGGCTTAAGGTTAGGATTAGGCGGTAGGTTAGATTTAGGGTTAGATCTAGGCGTTAGGGTAAGAGCTAGCGTTAGGGTTAAGAGATAGGGTTAGGTTTAATGCTTAGGATTAGGGTTAGGGTTTGGGGTTAAAGTAATTGTTAGGGGTTAGATTTAAGGATCCAAGGTTAGGGTTATTTTTAGCTGTAGTGTTAGGGTTAGGGATAAGGGATCCCATTAGCATTAAGGGTCTTCCTTACTGTAGGGTTAAGGGTTAGGCTTAGAGTTAAAGATTAAGGTTAGGGTCAGTGTTAAGATTTAGGGTGAGGGTTAACGGTTAGGGTAAAGATTAAGTGTTAGGGTTAGGGATTAGTGATTAGGGTTTTTGGTTAGTGTTAGGGTTAGCGGTTAGGAGTTAGTGTTTTATGAAGGGGTATGGTTAGAATTAGGATTGGGGTTAGAGTTAGGGTGAGGTATAGGGGTTAGGTTTAGGGGTTAGTTTTAGGGTAAAAGGATAGGATTAGGGTTACGGGTTGGGCTTAGGTTTAGGGTTAAAGTTTACTGCTAGGGTTAGGGATAGGGTTCAGGATTAGCTTTCGGGGTTCTGGTTAGGGTTAGGTGAGAGGTTAGTGTCAGGGTTAGGTCTAGTCGTGAGGGTAAGGTTTAGGGTTAGCTTTAAGAGCTAGGGTTAGGTTTAATGGTTAGGATTAGGATTAGGGTTAAGGGTTAGGGTAAGGCTTAGGGGTTAGGGTGAAGGGTTAGGGTTTTTGTTAGGCATAGCGTTGGGGTTAGAAGTAAGGGTTACTGTCAGTGTTAGGGTTGTAGGTAGGGTTACGGTTAGGGTTAGCGGTTTAGAATTAGGGTTAGGGATTAGGTGTCACAGTGATGACTAGGAGATAGGGTTAGAATTATGGGATAGGGGTTGTTTTCAGGAAATGGGTTATGCATTAACGTTAGCATAAGAGGTTAAAGTTAGGCGCACGGTGAGGTTTACGTGTTAAGGGGAGAAATAGGAACAGGGTTGGGTGTTATGTTCAGGGTTAGGGTTATCTGTTAAAGGTATGGTTTATGCTTAGCGCACGGGCCCTGTTTGGATTAGGCGGGCGGGGGGAGTTTAGGGGGCTGGGATTGTACCCGGGAACACACTCTATCATACTCTGGGTATGGCCCCGTGGGTTTCATGCACGACACAGTGGTAGAGCCTCCTTTCACGCATGGCATGGGAGGATTGCAGGCTTTCTAAACTCTAAGAAAGCAAGAAGTCTGAGAATTAGATTTAGGGTTAGGATTCTGGTTAGGGTTAAGGATGAAGTTTAGTGTTAGGGTGAGGGTTTAGGGTTAGGGATTAGGGTTAGGGTTAAAGGTTACTCTTAGGTTTAACGGTTACACTTTGGTTTAGGGTTTAGGTTTACCGTTAGGGTTAAGATGAGGGGTTAGGGTTTGGTACAGGGTTAGGGTTAAGTGTTAGGTTTAGGGTTGAAGATTAGGATTAGGGTTAGGATTAAAGGTTAGCGTGAGAGTTAACGCTTAGGGTTAAGGTTAAGAGTTAGGGTTAGGGTTAGGGTTAGGGTTAGTTTTAGGGTTAGAGTTATGTGCTATGGTTTGTGTTAGAGGTTAGGGTTAGGTTTACTGGTCACGGTTAGGGTTACGTTTAGGGGTTAGCATTAGGGTTAGGGTTAGGGTTAAGGGATAGGATTAGGGATAAGTGTTGGGCTTAGGGTTAGGGTTTAGTGTTAAGGTTATCATTAAGGATTAGGGTTAGGGTCAGGGTTAAATGCTTGGGTGCGGGTAATGGTTAGGGTCAGGGTTTAGGTTCACGGATAGGGTTAGTGTTAAGGGTTACGGGTAGGTTTAGGGTTCAGGGTTAGTGTTAGCATTAGCGCTTAAGGTTAGGATTAGGCGGTAGGTTAGATTTAGGGTTAGATCTAGGCGTGAGGGTAAGGGCTAGCGTTAGAGTTAAGAGATAGTGTTAGGTTTAATGCTTAGGATTAGGGTTAGGGTTTGGGGTTAAAGTAAGTGTTAGGGGTTAGGTTTAAGGATCCAAGGTTAGGGTTATTTTTAGCTGTAGTGTTAGGGTTAGGGATAAGGGATCCCATTAGCATTAAGGGTCTTCCTTACTGTAGGGTTAAGGGTTAGGCTTAGAGTTAAAGGTTAAGGTTAGGGTCAGTGTTAAGATTTAGGGTGAGGGTTAACGGTTAGGGTAAAGGATAAGCGTTAGGGTTAGGGATTAGTGATTAGGGTTTTTGGTTAGTGTTAGGGTTAGCGGTTAGGAGTTAGTGTTTTATGAAGGGGTATGGTTAGAATTAGGATTGGGGTTAGAGTTAGGGTGAGGTATAGGGGTTAGGTTTAGGGGTTAGTTTTAGGGTAAAAGGATAGGATTAGGGTTACGGGTTGGGCTTAGGTTTAGGGTTAAAGTTTACTGTTTGGGTTAGGGATAGGGTTCAGGGTTAAGCTTTAGGGGTTCTGGTTAGGGTTAGGTGTTAGGTTAGTGTCAGGGTTAGGTCTAGTCGTGAGGGTAAGGTTTAGGGTTAGCTCTAAGAGCTAGGGTGAGGTTTAATGGTTAGGATTAGGATTAGGGTTAAGGGTTAGGGTAAGGCTTAGGGGTTAGGGTGAAGGGTTAGGTTCAAGGGTTAGGGTTTTTGTTAGGCATAGCGTTGGGGTTAGAAGTAAGGGTTACTGTCAGTGTTAGGGTTGTAGGTAGGGTTACGGTTAGGGTTAGCGGTTTAGAATTAGGGTTAGGGATTAGGTGTCACAGTGATGACTAGGAGATAGGGTTAGAATTATGGGATAGGGGTTGTTCTCAGGAAATGGGTTATGCATTAACGTTAGGATAAGAGGTTAAAGTTAGGCGCACGGTGAGGGTTACGTGTTAAGGGGAGAAATAGGAACAGGGTTGGGTGTTATGTTCAGGGTTAGGGTTATCTGTTAAAGGTATTGTTTATGCTTAGCGCACGGGCCCTGTCTGCATTAGGCGGGCAGGGGGAGTTTAGGGGGCTGGGATTGTACCCGGGAACCCACTCTATCATACTCTGGGTATGGGCCCATGGGTTTCATGCAGGACACAGTGGTAGAGCCTCCTTTCACGCATGGCATGGGAGGATTGCAGGCTTTCTAAACTCTAAGAAAGCAAGAAGTCTGAGAATTAGATTTAGGGTTAGGATTCTGGTTAGGGTTAAGGATGAAGTTTAGTGTTAGGGTGAGGGCTTAGGGTTAGGGATTAGGGTTAGGCTTAAGGGTTACTCTTAGGTTTAACGGTTACACTTTGGTTTAGGGTTGAGGTTTATAGTTAGGGTTAAGATGAGGGGTTAGGGTTTGGTACAGGGTTAGGGTTAAGTGTTAGGTTTAGGGTTGAAGATTAGGATTAGGGTTAGGATTAAAGGTTAGCGTGAGAGTTAACGCTTAGGGTTAAGGTTAAGAGTTAGGGTTTAGGGTTAGGTTTAGGGTTAGGGTTAGTTTTAGGGTTAGAGTTATGTGCTATGGTTTGTGTTAGAGGTTAGGGTTAGGTTTACTGGTCACGGTTAGGGTTACGTTTACGGGTTAGCATTAGGGTTAGGGTTAGGGTTAGGGGATAGGATTAGGGTTAAGTATTGGGCTTAGGGTTAGGGTTTAGTGTTAAGGTTGGCATTAAGGATTAGGGTTAGGGTCAGGGTTAAATGCTTGGGTGCGGGTAATGGTTAGGGTCAGGGTTTAGGTTCACGGATAGGGTTAGTGTTAAGGGTTACGGGTAGGTTTAGGGTTCAGGGTTAGTGTTAGCATTAGGGCTTAAGGTTAGGATTAGGCGGTAGGTTAGATTTAGGGTTAGATCTAGGCGTTAGGGTAAGGTCTAGCGTTAGGGTTAAGAGATAGGGTTAGGTTTAATGCTTAGGATTAGGGTTAGGGTTTGGGGTTAAAGTAAGTGTTAGGGGTTAGGTTTAAGGATCCAAGGTTAGGGTTATTTTTAGCTGTAGTGTTAGGGTTAGGGATAAGGGATCCCATTAGCATTAAGGGTCTTCCTTACTGTAGGGTTAAGGGTTAGGCTTAGAGTTAAAGGTTAAGGTTAGGGTCAGTGTTAAGATTTAGGGTGAGGGTTAACGGTTAGGGTAAAGGTTAAGCGTTAGGGTTAGGGATTAGTGATTAGGGTTTTTGGTTAGTGTTAGGGTTAGCGGTTAGGAGTTAGTGTTTTATGAAGGGGTATGGTTAGAATTAGGATTGGGGTTAGAGTTAGGGTGAGGAATAGGGGTTACATTTAGGGGTTAGTTTTAGGGTAAAAGGATAGGATTAGGGTTACGGGTTGGGCTTAGGTTTAGGGTTAAATTTTCTGCTAGGGTTAGCGATAGGTTTCAGGGTTAGCTTTAGGGGTTCTGGTTAGGGTTAGGTGTTATGTTAGTGTCAGGGTTAGGCCTAGCCGTGAGGGTAAGGTTTAGGGTTAGCTTTAAGAGCTAGGGTTAGGTTTAATGGTTAGGATTAAGATTAGGGTTAAGGGTTAGGGTAAGGCTTAGGGGTTAGGGTGAAGGGTTAGGGTCAAGGGTTAGGGTTTTTGTTAGGCATAGCGTTGGGGTTAGAAGTAAGGGTTACTGTCAGTGTTAGGGTTGTAGGTAGGGTTACGGTTAGGGTTAGCGGTTTAGAATTAGGGTTGTGGATTATGTGTCACAGTGATGACTAGGAGATAGGGTTAGAATTATGGGATAGGGGTTGTTCTCAGGAAATGGGTTATGCATTAACGTTAGGATAAGAGGTTAAAGTTAGGCGCACCGTGAGGTTTACGTGTTAAGGGGACAAATAGGAACAGGGTTGGGTGTTATGTTCAGGGTTAGGGTTATCTGTTAAAGGTATTGTTTATGCTTAGCGCACGGGCCCTGTCTGCATTAGGCGGGCGGGGGGAGTTTAGGGGGCTGGGATTGTACCCGGGGACCCACTCTATCATACACTGGGTATGGGCCCATGGGTTTCATGCAGGACACAGTGGTAGAGCCTCTTTTCACGCATGGCATGGGAGGATTGCAGGCTTTCTAAACTCTAAGAAAGCAAGAAGTCTGAGAATTAGATTTAGGGTTAGGATTCTGGTTAGGGTTAAGGATGAAGTTTAGTGTTAGGGTGAGGGCTTAGGGTTAGGGATTAGGGTTAGGGTTAAAGGTTACTCTTAGGTTTAACGGTTACACTTTGGTTTAGGGTCGAGGTTTACCGTTAGGGTTAAGATGAGGGGTTAGGGTTTGGTAGAGGGTTAGGGTTAAGTGTTAGGTTTAGGGTTGAAGATTAGGAATAGGGTTAGGATTAAAGGTTAGCGTGAGAGTAAACGCTTAGTGTTAATGTTAAGAGTTAGAGTTTAGGGTTAGGGTTAGGGTTAGGGTTAGTTTTAGGGTTAGACTTATGTGCTATGGCTTGTGTTACAGGTTACGGTTAGCTTTACTGGTCACGGTTAGGGTTACGTTTAGGGGGTAGCATTCGGGTTAGGGTTAGGGTTAAGGGATAGGATTAGGGATAAGTGTTGGGCTTAGGGTTAGGGTTTAGTGTTAGGGTTAGCATTAAGGATTAGGGTTAGGGTCAGGGTTAAATGCTTGGGTGCGGGTAATGGTTAGGGTCAGGGTTTAGGTTCACGGCTAGGGTTAGTGTTAAGGGTTACGGGTAGGTTTAGGGTTCAGGGTAAGAGTTAGCATTAGGGCTTAAGGTTAGGATTAGGCGGTAGGTTAGATTTAGGTTAGATCTAGGCGTTAGGGTAAGGGCTAGCGTTAGGGTTAAGAGATAGGGTTAGGTTTAATGCTTAGGATTAGGGTTAGGGTTTGGGGTTAAAGTAAGTGTTAGGGGTTAGGTTTAAGGATCCAAGGTTAGGGTTATTTTTAGCTGTAGTGTTAGGGTTAGGGATAAGGGATCCCATTAGCATTAAGGGTCTTCCTTACTGTAGGGTTAAGGGTTAGGCTTAGAGTTAAAGGTTAAGGTTAGGGTCAGTGTTAAGATTTAGGGTGAGGGTTAACGGTTAGGGTAAAGGTTATGCGTTAGGGTTAGGGATTAGTGATTAGGGTTTTTGCTTAGTGTTAGGGTTAGCGGTTAGGAGTCAGTGTTTTATGAAGGGGTATGGTTAGAATTAGGATTGGGGTTAGAGTTAAGGTGAGGTATAGGGGTTAGGTTTAGGGGTTAGTTTTAGGGTAAAAGGATAGGATTAGGGTTGCGGGTTGGGCTTAGGTTTAGGGTTAAAGTTTACTGCTAGGGTTCGGGATAGGGTTCAGGGTTAGCTTTAGGGTTTCTGGTTAGGGTTAGGTGTTAGGTTAGTGTCAGGGTTAGGTCTAGTCGTGAGGGTAAGGTTTAGGGTTAGCTTTAAGAGCTAGGGTTAGGTTTATTGGTTAGGATTAGGATTAGGGTTAAGGGTTAGGGTAAGGCTTAGCGGTTAGGGTGAAGGGTTAGGGTCAAGGGTTAGGGTTTTTGTTAGGCATAGCGTTGGGGTTAGAAGTAAGGGTTACTGTCAGTGTTAGGGTTGTAGGTAGGGTTACGGTTAGGGTTAGCGGTTTAGAATTAGGGTTAGGGATTAGGTGTCACAGTGATGACTAGGAGATAGGGTTAGAATTATGGGATAGGGGTTGTTCTCAGGAAATGGGTTATGCATTAACGTTAGGATAAGAGGTTAAAGTTAGGCGCACGGTGAGGTTTACGTGTTAAGGGGAGAAATAGGAACAGGGTTGGGTGTTATGTTCAGGGTTAGGGTTATCTGTTAAAGGTATTGTTTATGCTTAGCGCACGGGCCCTGTCTGCATTAGGCGGGCGGGGGGAGTTTAGGGGGCTGGGATTGTACCCGGGGACCCACTCTATCATACTCTGGGTATGGGCCCATGGGTTTCATGCAGGACACAGTGGTAGAGCCTCCTTTCACGCATGGCATGGGAGGATTGCAGGCTTTCTAAACTCTAAGAAAGCAAGAAGTCTGAGAATTAGATTTAGGGTTAGGATTCTGGTTAGGGTTAAGGATGAAGTTTAGTGTTAGGGTGAGGGCTTAGGGTTAGGGATTAGGGTTAGGGTTAAAGGTTACTCTTAGGTTTAACGGTTACACTTTGGTTTAGGGTCGAGGTTTACCGTTAGGGTTAAGATGAGAGGTTAGGGTTTGGTACAGGGTTAGGGTTAAGTGTTAGGTTTAGGGTTGAAGATTAGGATTAGGGTTAGGATTAAAGGTTAGCGTGAGAGTTAACGGTTAGGGTTAAGGTTAAGTGTTAGGGTTTAGGGTTAGGGTTAGGGTTAGGGTTAGTTTTAGGGTTAGACTTATGTGCTATGGCTTGTGTTACAGGTTACGGTTAGCTTTACTGGTCACGGTTAGGGTTACGTTTAGGGGTTAGCATTAGGGTTAGGGTTAGGGTTAAGGGATAGGATTAGGGATAAGTGTTGGGCTTAGGGTTAGGGTTTAGTGTTAGGTTTATCATTAAGGATTAGTGTTAGAATCAGGGTTAAATGCTTGGGTGCGTGTAATGGTTAGGGTCAGGGTTAAGGTTCACGGATAGGGTTAGTGTTAAGGGTTACGGGTAGGTTTAGGGTTCAGGGTTAGTGTTAGCATTAGGGCTTAAGGTTAGGATTAGGCGGTAGGTTAGATTTAGGGTTAGATCTAGGCGTTAGGGTAAGGGCTAGCGTTAGGGTTAAGAGATAGGGTTAGGTTTAATGCTTAGGATTAGGGTTAGGGTTTGGGGTTAAAGTAAGTGTTAGGGGTTAGGTTTAAGGATCCAAGGTTAGGGTTATTTTTAGCTGTAGTGTTACGGTTAGGGATAAGGGATCCCATTAGCATTAAGGGTCTTCCTTACTGTAGGGTTAAGGGTTAGGATTAGAGTTAAAGGTTAAGGTTAGGGTCAGTGTTAAGATTTAGGGTGAGGGTTAACGGTTAGGGTAAAGGTTAAGCGTTAGGGTTAGGGATTAGTGATTAGGGTTTTTGGTTAGTGTTAGGGTTAGCGGTTAGGAGTTAGTGTTTTATTAAGGGGTATGGTTAGAATTAGGATTGGGGTTAGAGTTAGGGTGAGGTATAGGGGTTAGGATTAGGGGTTAGTTTTAAGGTAAAAGGATAGGATTAGGGTTACGGGTTGGACTTAGGTTTAGGGTTAAAGTTTACTGCTAGGGTTGGGGATAGGGTCAGGGTTAGCTTTAGGGTTTCTGGTTAGGGTTAGGTGTTAGGTTAGTGTCAGGGTTAGGTCTAGTCGTGAGGGTAAGGTTTAGGGTTAGCTTTAAGAGCTAGGGTTAGGTTTAATGTTTAGGATTAGGATTAGGGTTAAGGGTTAGGGTAAGGCTTAGGGGTTAGGTTGAAGGGTTAGGGTCAAGGGGTAGGGTTTTTGTTAGGCATAGCGTTGGGGTTAGAAGTAAGGGTTACTGTCAGTGTTAGGGTTGTAGGTAGGGTTACGGTTAGGGTTAGCGGTTTAGAATTAGGGTTAGGGATTAGGTGTCACAGTGATGACTAGGAGATAGGGTTAGAATTATGGGATAGGGGTTGTTCTCAGGAAATGGGTTATGCATTAACGTTAGGATAAGAGGTTAAAGTTAGGCGCACGGTGAGGTTTACGTGTTAAGGGGAGAAATAGGAACAGGGTTGGGTGTTATGTTCAGGGCTAGGGTTATCTGTTAAAGGTATTGTTTATGCTTAGCGCACGGGCCCTGTCTGCATTAGGCGGGCGGGGGGAGTTTAGGGGGCTGGGATTGTACCCAGGAACCCACTCTATCATACTCTGGGTATGGGCCCGTGGGTTTCATGCAGGACACAGTGGTAGAGCCTCCTTTCACGCATGGCATGGGAGGATTGCAGGCTTTCTAAACTCTAAGAAAGCAAGAAGTCTGAGAATTAGATTTAGGGTTAGGATTCTGGTTAGGGTTAAGGATGAAGTTTAGTGTTAGGGTGAGGGCTTAGGTTTAGGGATTAGGGTTAGGGTTAAAGGTTACTCTTAGGTTTAACGTTTACACTTTGGTTTAGGGTTGAGGTTTACGGTTAGGGTTAAGATGAGGGGTTAGGGTTTGGTACAGGGTTAGGGTTAAGTGTTAGGTTTAGGGTTGAAGATTAGGATTAGGGTTAGGATTAAAGGTTAGCGTGAGAGTTAACGCTTAGCGTTAAGGTTAAGAGTTAGGGTTTAGGGTTAGGTTTAGGGTTAGGGTTAGTTTTAGGGTTAGAGTTATGTGCTATGGTTTGTGTTAGAGGTTAGGGTTAGGTTTACTGGTCACGGTTAGGGTTACGTTTAGGGGTTAGCATTAGGGTTAGGGTTAGGGTTAGGGGATACGATTAGGGTTAAGTGTTGGGCTTAGGGTTAGGGTTTAGTGTTAAGGTTGGCATTAAGGATTAGGGTTAGGGTCAGGGTTAAATGCTTGGGTGCAAGTAATGGATAGGGCCAGGGTTTAGGTTCACGGATAGGGTTAGTGTTATGGGTTACGGGTAGGTTTAGAGTTCAGGGTTAGTGTTAGCATTAGGGCTTAAGGTTAGGATTAGGCGGTAGGTTAGATTTAGGGTTAGATCTAGGCGTTAGGGTAAGGGCTAGCGTTAGGGTTAAGAGATAGGGTTAGGTTTAATGCTTAGGATTAGGGTTAGGGTTTGGGGTTAAAGTAAGAGTTAGGGGTTAGGTTTAAGGATCCAAGGTTAGGGTTATTTTTAGCTGTAGTGTTATGGTTAGGGATAAGGGATCCCATTAGCATTAAGGGTCTTCCTTACTGTAGGGTTAAGGGTTAGGCTTAGAGTTAAAGGTTAAGGTTAGGGTCAGTGTTAAGATTTAGGGTGAGGGTTAACGGTTAGGGTAAAGGTTAAGCGTTAGGGTTAGGGATTAGTGATTAGGGTTTTTGGTTAGTGTTAGGGTTAGCGGTTAGGAGTTAGTGTTTTATGAAGGGGTATGGTTAGGGTTAGGATTGGGGTTAGAGTTAGGGTGAGGTATAGGGGTTAGGATTAGGGGTTAGTTTTAAGGTAAAAGGATAGGATTAGGGTTACGGGTTGGGCTTAGGTTTAGGGTTAAAGTTTACTGCTAGGGTTAGGGATAGGGTCAGGGTTAGCTTTAGGGTTTCTGGTTAGGGTTAGGTGTTAGGTTAGTGTCAGGGTTAGGTCTAGTCGTGAGGGTAAGGTTTAGGGTTAGCTTTAAGAGCTAGGGTTAGGTTTAATGGTTAGGATTAGGATTAGGGTTAAGGGTTAGGGTAAGGCTTAGGGGTTAGGGTGAAGGGTTAGGGTCAAGAGTTAGGGTTTTTGTTAGGCATAGCGTTGGGGTTAGAAGTAAGGGTTACTGTCAGTGTTAGGGTTGTAGGTAGGGTTACGGTTAGGGTTAGCGGTTTAGAATTAGGGTTAGGGATTAGGTGTCACAGTGATGACTAGGAGATAGGGTTAGAATTATGGGATAGGGGTTGTTCTCAGGAAATGGGTTATGCATTAACGTTAGGATAAGAGGTTAAAGTTAGGCGCACGGTGAGGTTTACGTGTTAAGGGGAGAAATAGGAACAGGGTTGGGTGTTATGTTCAGGGTTAGGGTTATCTGTTAAAGGTATTGTTTATGCTTAGCGCACGGGCCCTGTCTGCATTAGGCGGGCGGGTGGAGTTTAGGGGGCTGGGATTGTACCCGGGAACCCACTCTATCATACTCTGGGTATGGGCCCGTGGGTTTCATGCAGGACACAGTGGTAGAGCCTCCTTTCACGCATGGCATGGGAGGATTGCAGGCTTTCTAAACTCTAAGAAAGCAAGAAGTCTGAGAATTAGATTTAGGGTTAGGATTCTGGTTAGGGTTAAGGATGAAGTTTAGTGTTAGGGTGAAGGCTTAGGGTTAGGGATTAGAGTTAGGGTTAAGGGTTACTCTTAGGTTTAACGGTTACACTTTGGTTTAGGGTTGAGGTTTACAGTTAGGGTTAAGATGAGGGGTTAGGGTTTGGTACAGGGTTAGGGTTAAGTGTTAGGTTTAGGGTTGAAGATTAGGATTCGGGTTAGGATTAAAGGTTAGCGTGAGAGTTAACGCTTAGGGTTAAGGTTAAGAGTTAGGGTTTAGGGTTAGGGTTAGGGTTAGGGTTAGTTTTAAATTAGAGTTATGTGCTATGGTTTGTGTTAGAGGTTAGGGTTAGGTTTACTGGTCACGGTTAGGGTTACGTTTAGGGGTTAGCATTAGGGTTAGGGTTAGGGTTAAGGGATAGGATTAGGGTTAAGTGTTGGGCTTAGGGTTAGGGTTTAGTGTTAGATTTATCATTAAGAATTAGGGTTAGAATCAGGGTTAAATGCTTGGGTGCGGGTAATGGTTAGGGTCAGGTTTAAGGTTCACGGATAGGGTTAGTGTTAAGGGATACGGGTAGGTTTAGGGTTCAGGGTTAGTGTTAGCATTAGGGCTTAAGGTTAGGATTAGGCGGTAGGTTAGATTTAGGGTTAGATCTAGGCGTTAGGGTAAGGGGTAGCGTTAGGGTTAAGAGATAGGCTTAGGTTTAATGCTTAGGATTAGCGTTAGGGTTTGGGGATAAAGTAAGTGTTAGGGGTTAGGTTTAAGGATCCAAGGTTAGGGTTATTTTTAGCTGTAGTGTTAGGGTTAGGGATAAGGGATCCCATTAGCATTAAGGGTCTTCCTTACTGTAGGGTTAAGGTTTGGCTTAGAGTTAAAGGTTAAGTTTAGGGTCAGTGTTAAGATTTAGGGTGAGGGTTAACGGTTAGGGTAAAGGTTAAGCGTTAGGGTTAGGGATTAGTGATTAGGGTTTTTGGTTAGTGTTAGGGTTAGCGGTTAGGAGTTAGTGTTTTATGAAAGGGTATGGTTAGAATTAGGATTGGGGTTAGAGTTAGGGTGAGGTATAGGGGTTAGGTTTAGGGGTTAGTTTTAGGGTAAAAGGATAGGATTAGGGTTACGGGTTGGGCTTAGGTTTAGGGTTAAAGTTTACTGCTGGGGTTAGGGATAGGGTTCAGGGTTAGCTTTAGGGGTTCTGGTTAGGGTTAGGTGTTAGGTTAGTGTCAGGGTTAGGTCTAGTCGTGAGGGTAAGGTTTAGGGTTAGCTTTAAGAGCTAGGGTTAGGTTTAATGGTTAGGATTAGGATTAGGGTTAAGGGTTAGGGTAAGGCTTAGGGGTTAGGGTGAAGGGTTAGGGTCAAGGGTTAGGGTTTTTGTTAGGCATAGCGTTGGGGTTAGAAGTAAGGGTTACTGTCAGTGTTAGGGTTGTAGGTAGGGTTACGGTTAGGGTTAGCGGTTTAGAATTAGGGTTAGGGATTAGGTGTCACAGTGATGACTAGGAGATAGGGTTAGAATTATGGGATAGGGGTTGTTCTCAGGAAATGGGTTATGCATTAACGTTAGGATAAGAGGTTAAAGTTAGGCGCACGGTGAGGTTTACGTGTTAAGGGGAGAAATAGGAACAGGGTTGGGTGTTATGTTCAGGGTTAGGGTTATCTGTTAAAGGTATTGTTTATGCTTAGCGCACGGGCCCTGTCTGCATTAGGCGGGCAGGGGGAGTTTAGGGGCTGGGATTGTACCCGGGAACCCACTCTATCATACTCTGGGTATGGGCCCGTGGGTTTCATGCAGGACACAGTGGTAGAGCCTCCTTTCACGCATGGCATGGGAGGATTGCAGGCATTCTAAACTCTAAGAAAGCAAGAAGTCTGAGAATTAGATATAGGGTTAGGATTCTGGTTAGGGTTAAGGATGAAGTTTAGTGTTAGGGTGAGGGCTTAGGGTTAGGGATTAGGGTTAGGGTTAAAGGTTACTCTTAGGTTTAACGGTTACACTTTGGTTTAGGGTTGAGGTTTACGGTTAGGGTTAAGATGAGGGGTTAGGGTTTGGTACAGGGTTAGGGTTAAGTGTTAGGTTTAGGGTTGAAGATTAGGATTAGGGTTAGGATTAAAGGTTAGCGTGAGAGTTAACGCTTAGGGTTAAGGTTAAGGGTTAGGGTTTAGGGTTAGGGTTAGGGTTAGTTTTAGGGTTAGAGTTATGTGTTATGGTTTGTGTTAGAGGTTAGGGTTAGGTTTACTGGTCACAGTTAGGGTTACGTTTAGGGGTTAGCATTAGGGTTAGGGTTAGGGTTAGGGTTAAGGGATAGGATTAGGGTTAAGTGTTGGGCTTAGGGTTAGGATTTAGTGTTAAGGTTAGCATTAAGCATTAGGGTTAGGGTCAGGGTTAAATTCTTGGGTGCGGGTAATGGTTAAGGTCAGGGTTTAGGTTCACGGATAGGGTTAGTGTTAAGGGTTACGGGTAGGTTTAGGGTTCAGGGTTAGTGGTAGCATTAGGGCTTAAGGTTAGGATTAGGCGGTAGGTTAGATTTAGGGTTAGATGTAGGCGTTAGGGTAAGGGCTAGCGTTAGGGTTAAGAGATAGGGTTAGGTTTAATGCTTAGGATTTGGGTTAGGGTTTGGGGTTAAAGTAAGTGTTAGGGGTTAGGTTTAAGGATCCAAGGTTAGGGTTATTTTTAGCTGTAGTGTTAGGGTTAGGGATAAGGGATCCCATTAGCATTAAGGGTCTTCCTTACTGTAGGGTTAAGGGTTAGGCTTAGAGTTAAAGGTTAAGGTTAGTTTCAGGGTTAAGATTTAGGGTGAGGGTTAACGGTTAGGGTAAAGGTTAAGCGTTAGGTTTAGGGATTAGGGATTAGTGTTTTTGGTTAGGGTTAGGGTTAGGGTTAGTGTTAGGGTTAGCGGTTAGGAGTTAGTGTTTTATGAAGGGGTATGGTTAGAATTAGGATTGGGGTTAGAGTTAGGGTGAGGTATAGGGGTTAGGTTTAGGGGTTAGTTTTAGGGTAAAAGGATAGGATTAGGGTTACGGGTTGGGCTTAGGTTTAGGGTTAAAGTTTACTGCTGGGGTTAGGGATAGGGTTCAGGGTTAGCTTTAGGGGTTCTGGTTAGGGTTAGGTGTTAGGTTAGTGTCAGGGTTAGGTCTAGTCGTGAGGGTAAGGTTTAGGGTTAGCTTTAAGAGCTAGGGTTAGGTTTAATGGTTAGGATTAGGATTAGGGTTAAGGGTTAGGGTAAGGCTTAGGGGTTAGGGTGAAGGGTTAGGGTCAAGGGTTAGGGTTTTTGTTAGGCATAGCGTTGGGGTTAGAAGTAAGGGTTACTGTCAGTGTTAGGGTTGTAGGTAGGGTTACGGTTAGGGTTAGCGGTTTAGAATTAGGGTTAGGGATTAGGTGTCACAGTGATGACTAGGAGATAGGGTTAGAATTATGGGATAGGGGTTGTTCTCAGGAAATGGGTTATGCATTAACGTTAGGATAAGAGGTTAAAGTTAGGCGCACGGTGAGGTTTACGTGTTAAGGGGAGAAATAGGAACAGGGTTGGGTGTTATGTTCAGGGTTAGGGTTATCTGTTAAAGGTATTGTTTATGCTTAGCGCACGGGCCCTGTCTGCATTAGGCGGGCAGGGGGAGTTTAGGGGCTGGGATTGTACCCGGGAACCCACTCTATCATACTCTGGGTATGGGCCCGTGGGTTTCATGCAGGACACAGTGGTAGAGCCTCCTTTCACGCATGGCATGGGAGGATTGCAGGCATTCTAAACTCTAAGAAAGCAAGAAGTCTGAGAATTAGATATAGGGTTAGGATTCTGGTTAGGGTTAAGGATGAAGTTTAGTGTTAGGGTGAGGGCTTAGGGTTAGGGATTAGGGTTAGGGTTAAAGGTTACTCTTAGGTTTAACGGTTACACTTTGGTTTAGGGTTGAAGTTTACGGTTAGGGTTAAGATGAGGGGTTAGGGTTTGGTACAGGGTTAGGGTTAAGTGTTAGGTTTAGGGTTGAAGATTAGGATTAGGGTTAGGATTAAAGGTTAGCGTGAGAGTTAACGCTTAGGGTTAAGGTTAAGGGTTAGGGTTTAGGGTTAGGGTTAGGGTTAGTTTTAGGGTTAGAGTTATGTGTTATGGTTTGTGTTAGAGGTTAGGGTTAGGTTTACTGGTCACAGTTAGGGTTACGTTTAGGGGTTAGCATTAGGGTTAGGGTTAGGGTTAGGGTTAAGGGATAGGATTAGGGTTAAGTGTTGGGCTTAGGGTTAGGATTTAGTGTTAAGGTTAGCATTAAGCATTAGGGTTAGGATCAGGGTTAAATTCTTGGGTGCGGGTAATGGTTAAGGTCAGGGTTTAGGTTCACGGATAGGGTTAGTGTTAAGGGTTACGGGTAGGTTTAGGGTTCAGGGTTAGTGGTAGCATTAGGGCTTAAGGTTAGGATTAGGCGGTAGGTTAGATTTAGGGTTAGATGTAGGCGTTAGGGTAAGGGCTAGCGTTAGGGTTAAGAGATAGGGTTAGGTTTAATGCTTAGGATTTGGGTTAGGGTTTGGGGTTAAAGTAAGTGTTAGGGGTTAGGTTTAAGGATCCAAGGTTAGGGTTATTTTTAGCTGTAGTGTTAGGGTTAGGGATAAGGGATCCCATTAGCATTAAGGGTCTTCCTTACTGTAGGGTTAAGGGTTAGGCTTAGAGTTAAAGGTTAAGGTTAGTTTCAGGGTTAAGATTTAGGGTGAGGGTTAACGGTTAGGGTAAAGGTTAAGCGTTAGGTTTAGGGATTAGGGATTAGTGTTTTTGGTTAGGGTTAGGGTTAGGGTTAGTGTTAGGGTTAGCGGTTAGGAGTTAGTGTTTTATGAAGGGGTATGGTTAGAATTAGGATTGGGGTTAGAGTTAGGGTGAGGTATAGGGGTTAGCTTTAGGGGTTAGTTTTAGGGTAAAAGGATAGGATAAGGGTTACGGGTTGGGCTTAGGTTTAGGGTTAAAATTTACTGCTGGGTTTAGGGATAGGGTTCAGGATTAGCTTTAGGGTTTCTGGTTAGGGTTAGGTGTTAGGTTAGTGTCAGGGTTAGGTCTAGTGGTGAGGGTAAGGTTTAGGGTTAGCTTTAAGGGCTAGGGTTAGGTTTAATGGTTAGGATTAGGATTAGGGTTAAGGGTTAGGGTAATGCTTAGGGGTTAGGGTGAAGGGTTAGTGTCAAGGGTTAGGGTTTTTGTTAGGCATAGCGTTGGGGTTAGATGTAAGGGTTACTGTCAGTGTTAGGGTTGTAGGTAGGGTTACGGTTAGGATTAGCGGTTTAGAATTAGGGTTAGGGATTAGGTGTCACAGTGATGACTAGGAGATAGGGTTAGAATTATGGGATGGGGTTGTTCTCAGGAAATGGGTTATGCATTAACGTTAGGATAAGAGGTTAAAGTTAGGGGCACGGTGAGGTTTACGTGTTAAGGGGAGAAATAGGAACAGGGTTGGGTGTTATGTTCAGGGTATGGTTATCTGTTGAAGGTATTGTTTATGCTTAGCGCACGGGCCCTGTCTGCATTAGGCGGGCGGGGGAAGTTTAGGGGGCTGGGATTGTACCCGGGAACCCACTCTATCATACTCTGGATAGGGGGCGTGGGTTTCATGCAGGACACAGTGGTAGAGCCTCCTTTCACGCATGGCATGGGAGGATTGCAGGCTTTCTAAACTCTAAGCAAGCAAGAAGTCTGAGAATTAGATTTAGGGTTAGGATTCTGGTTAGGGTTAAGGATGAAGTTTAGTGTTAGGGTGAGGGCTTAGGTTTAGGGATTAGGGTTAGGGTTAAAGGTTACTCTTAGGTTTAACGGTTACACTTTGGTTTAGGGTTGAGGTTTACGGTTAGGGTTAAGATGAGGGTTTAGGGTTTGGTACAGGGTTAGGGTTAAGTGTTAGGTTTTGGGTTGAAGATTAGGATTAGGGTTAGGATTAAAGGTTAGCGTGAGAGTTAACGCTTAGGGTTCAGGTTAAGGGTTAGGGTTTAGGGTTAGGGTTAGGCTTAGGGTTAGTTTTAGGGTTAGAGTTATGTGCTATGGTTTGTGTTAGAGGTTAGGGTTAGGTTTACTGGTAACGGTTAGGGTTACGTTTAGGGGGTAGCATTAGGGTTAGGGTTAGGGTTAAGGGATAGGTTTAGGGATAAGTGTTGGGCTTAGGGTTAGGGTTTAGTGTTAGGGTTAGCATTAAGGATTAGGGTTAGGTTCAGGGTTAAATGCTTGGGTGCAGGTAATGGTTAGGGTCAGGATTAAGGTTCATGGATAGGGTTATTGTTAAGGGTTACGGGTAGCTTTAGGGTTCAGGGTTAGTATTAGCATTAGTGCTTAAGGTTAGGATTAGGCGGTAGGTTAGATTTAGGGTTAGATCTAGGCGTTAGGGTAAGGGCTAGCGTTAGGGTTAAGAGATAGGGTTAGGTTTAATGCTTAGGATTAGGGTTAGGGTTTGGGGTTAAAGTAAGTGTTAGGGGTTAGGTTTAAGGATCCAAGGTTAGGGTTATTTTTAGCTGTAGTGTTAGGGCTAGGGATAAGGGATCCCATTAGCATTAAGGGTCTTCCTTACTGTAGGGTTAAGTGTTAGGCTTAGAGTTAAAGGTTAAGGTTAGGGTCAGTGTTAAGATTTAGGGTGAGGGTTAACGGTTAGGGTAAAGGTTAAGCGTTAGGGTTAGGGATTAGGGATTAGGGTTTTTGGTTAGTGTTAGGGTTAGCGGTTAGGAGTTAGTGTTTTATGAAGGGGTATGGTTAGAATTAGGATTGGGGTTAGAGTTAGGGTGAGGTATAGGGGTTAGGTTTAGGGGTTAGTTTTAGGGTAAAAGGATAGGATTAGGGTTACGTGTTGGGCTTAGGTTTAGGGTTAAAGTTTACTGTTTGGGTTAGGGATAGGGTTCAGGGTTAAGCTTTAGGGGTTCTGGTTAGGGTTAGGTGTTAAGTTAGTGTCAGGGTTAGGTCTAGTCGTGAGGGTAAGGTTTAGGGTTAGCTCTAAGAGCTAGGGTGAGGTTTAATGGTTAGGATTAGGATTAGGGTTAAGGGTTAGGGTAAGGCTTAGGGGTTAGGGTGAAGGGTTAGGGTCAAGGGTTAGGGTTTTTGTTAGGCATAGCGTTGGGGTTAGAAGTAAGGGTTACTGTCAGTGTTAGGGTTGTAGGTAGGGTTACGGTTAGGGTTAGCGGTTTAGAATTAGGGTTAGGGATTAGGTGTCACAGTGATGACTAGGAGATAGGGTTAGAATTATGGGATAGGGGTTGTTCTCAGGAAATGGGTTATGCATTAACGTTAGGATAAGAGGTTAAAGTTAGACGCACGGTGAGGGTTACGTGTTAAGGGGAGAAATAGGAACAGGGTTGGGTGTTATGTTCAGGGTTAGGGTTATCTGTTAAAGGTATTGTTTATGCTTAGCGCACGGGCCCTGTCTGCATTAGGCGGGCAGGGGGAGTTTAGGGGGCTGGGATTGTACCCGGGAACCCACTCTATCATACTCGGGGTATGGGCCCATGGGTTTCATGCAGGACACAGTGGTAGAGCCTCCTTTCACGCATGGCATGGGAGGATTGCAGGCTTTCTAAACTCTAAGAAAGCAAGAAGTCTGAGAATTAGATTTAGGGTTAGGATTCTGGTTAGGGTTAAGGATGAAGTTTAGTGTTAGGGTGAGGGTTTAGGGTTAGAGATTAGGGTTAGGCTTAAGGGTTACTCTTAGGTTTAACGGTTACACTTTGGTTTAGGGTTGAGGTTTATAGTTAGGGTTAAGATGAGGGGTTAGGGTTTGGTACAGGGTTAGGGTTAAGTGTTAGGTTTAGGGTTGAAGATTAGGATTAGGGTTAGGATTAAAGGTTAGCGTGAGAGTTAACGCTTAGGGTTAAGGTTAAGAGTTAGGGTTTAGGGTTAGGTTTAGGGTTAGGGTTAGTTTTAGGGTTAGAGTTATGTGCTATGGTTTGTGTTAGAGGTTAGGGTTAGGTTTACTGGTCACGGTTAGGGTTACGTTTACGGGTTAGCATTAGGGTTAGGGTTAGGGTTAGGGGATAGGATTAGGGTTAAGTATTGGGCTTAGGGTTAGGGTTTAGTGTTAAGGTTGGCATTAAGGATTAGGGTTAGGGTCAGGGTTAAATGCTTGGGTGCGGGTAATGGTTAGGGTCAGGGTTTAGGTTCACGGATAGGGTTAGTGTTAAGGGTTACGGGTAGGTTTAGGGTTCAGGGTTAGTGTTAGCATTAGGGCTTAAGGTTAGGATTAGGCGGTAGGTTAGATTTAGGGTTAGATCTAGGCGTTAGGGTAAGGTCTAGCGTTAGGGTTAAGAGATAGGGTTAGGTTTAATGCTTAGGATTAGGGTTAGGGTTTGGGGTTAAAGTAAGTGTTAGGGGTTAGGTTTAAGGATCCAAGGTTAGGGTTATTATTAGCTGTAGTGTTAGGGTTAGGGATAAGTGATCCCATTAGCATTAAGGGTCTTCCTTACTTTACGGTTAAGGGTTAGGCTTAGAGTTAAAGGTTAAGGTTAGGGTCAGTGTTAAGATTTAGGGTGAGGGTTAACGGTTAGGGTAAAGGTTAAGCGTTAGGGTTAGGGATTAGTGATTAGGGTTTTTGGTTAGTGTTAGGGTTAGCGGTTAGGAGTTAGTGTTTTATGAAGGGGTATGGTTAGAATTAGGATTGGGGTTAGAGTTAGGGTGAGGTATAGGGGTTAGGTTTAGGGGTTAGTTTTAGGGTAAAAGGATAGGATTAGGGTTACGGGTTGGGCTTAGGTTTAGGGTTAAAGTTTACTGCTAGGGTTAGGGATAGGGTTCAGGGTTAGCTTTAGGGGTTCTGGTTAGGGTTAGGTGTTAGGTTAGTGTGAGGGTTAGGTCTAGTCGTGAGGGTAAGGTTAAGGGTTAGCTTTAAGAGCTAGGGTTAGGTTTAATGGTTAGGATTAGGATTAGGGTTAAGGGTTAGGGTAAGGCTTAGGGGTTAGGGTGAAGGGTTAGGGTCAAGGGTTAGGGTTTTGGTTAGGCATAGCGTTGGGGTTAGAAGTAAGGGTTACTGTCAGTGTTAGGGTTGTAGGTAGGGTTACGGTTAGGGTTAGCGGTTTAGAATTAGGGTTAGGGATTAGGTGTCACAGTGATGACTAGGAGATAGGGTTAGAATTATGGGATAGGGGTTGTTCTCAGGAAATGGGTTATGCATTAACGTTAGGATAAGAGGTTAAAGTTAGGCGCACGGTGAGGTTTACGTGTTAAGGGGAGAAATAGGAACAGGGTTGGGTGTTATGTTCAGGGTTAGGGTTATCTGTTAAAGGTATTGTTTATGCTTAGCGCACGGGCCCTGTCTTCATTAGGCGGGCGGGGGGAGTTTAGGGGGCTGGGATTGTACCCGGGAACCCACTCTATCATTCTCTGGGTATGGGCCCGTGGGTTTCATGCAGGACACAGTGGTAGAGCCTCCTTTCACGCATGGCATGGGAGGATTGCAGGCTTTCTAAACTCTAAGAAAGCAAGAAGTCTGAGAATTAGATTTAGGGTTAGGATTCTGGTTAGGGTTAAGGATGAAGTTTAGTGTTAGGGTGAGGGCTTAGGGTTAGGGATTAGGGTTAGCCTTAAGTGTTACTCTTAGGTTTAACGGTTACTCTTTGGTTTAGGGTTGAGGTTTATAGTTAGGGTTAAGATGAGGGGTTAGGGTTTGGTACAGGGTTAGGGTTAAGTGTTAGGTTTAGGGTTGAAGATTAGGATTAGGGTTAGGATTAAAGGTTAGCGTGAGAGTTAACGCTTAGGGTTAAGGTTAAGAGTTAGGGTTTAGGGTTAGGGTTAGGGTTAGGGTTAGATTTAGGGTTAGAGTTATGTGCTATGGTTTGTGTTAGAGGTTAGGATTAGGTTTACTGGTCACGGTTATGGTTACGTTTAGGGGTTAGCATTAGGGTTAGGGTTAGGGTTAGGGTAAAGGGATAGGATTAGTGTTAAATGTTGGGCTTAGGATTAGGGTTTAGTGTTAGGGTTAGCATTAAGGATTAGGGTTAGGGTCAGGGTTAAATGCTTGGGTGCGGGTAATGGTTAGGGTCAGGGTTTAGGTTCACGGATAGGGTTAGTGTTAAGCGTTACGGGTAGGTTTAGGGTTCAGGGTTAGTGTTAACATTAGGGCTTAAGGTTAGGATTAGGCGGTAGGTTAGATTTAGGGTTAGATGTAGGCGTTAGGGTAAGGGCTAGCGTTAGGGTTAAGAGATAGGGTTAGGTTTAATGCTTAGGATTAGGGTTAGGGTTTGGGGTTAAAGTAAGTGTTAGGGGTTAGGTTTAAGGATTCAAGGTTAGGGTTACTTTTAGCTGTAGTGTTAGGGTTAGGGATAAGGGATCCCATTAGCATTAAGGGTCTTCCTTACTGTAGGGTTAAGGGTTAGGCTTAGAGTTAAAGGTTAAGGTTAGGGTCAGTGTTAAGATTTAGGGTGAGGGTTAACGGTTAGGGTAAAGGTTAAGCGTTAGGGTTAGGCATTAGTGATTAGGGTTTTTGGTTAGTGTTAGGGTTAGCGGTTAGGAGTTAGTGTTTTATGAAGGGGTATGGTTAGAATTAGGATTGGGGTTAGAGTTAGGGTGAGGAATAGGGGTTACGTTTAGGGGTTAGTTTTAGGGTAAAAGGATAGGATTAGGGTTACGGGTTGGGCTTAGGTTTAGGGTTAAATTTTCTGCTAGGGTTAGCGATAGGTTTCAGGGTTAGCTTTAGGGGTTCTGGTTAGGGTTAGGTGTTATGTTAGTGTCAGGGTTAGGTCTAGTCGTGAGGGTAAGGTTTAGGGTTAGCTTTAAGAGCTAGGGTTAGGTTTATTGGTTAGGATTAGGATTAGGTTTAAGGGTTAGGGTAAGGCTTAGCGGTTAGGGTGAAGGGTTAGGGTCAAGGGTTAGGGTTTTTGTTAGGCATAGCGTTGGGGTTAGAAGTAAGGGTTACTGTCAGTGTTAGGGTTGTAGGTAGGGTTACGGTTAGGGTTAGCGGTTTAGAATTAGGGTTAGGGATTAGGTGTCACAGTGATGACTAGGAGATAGGGTTAGAATTATGGGATAGGGGTTGTTCTCAGGAAATGGGTTATGCATTAACGTTAGGATAAGAGGTTAAAGTTAGGCGCACGGTGAGGTTTACGTGTTAAGGGGAGAAATAGGAACAGGGTTGGGTGTTATGTTCAGGGTTAGGGTTATCTGTTAAAGGTATTGTTTATGCTTAGCGCAGGGGCCCTGTCTGCATTAGGCGGGCGGGGGGAGTTTAGGGGGCTGGGATTGTACCCGGGGACCCACTCTATCATACTCTGGGTATGGGCCCGTGGGTTTCATGCAGGACACAGTGGTAGAGCCTCCTTTCACGCATGGCATGGGAGGATTGCAGGCTTTCTAAACTCTAAGAAAGCAAGAAGTCTGAGAATTAGATTTAGGGTTAGGATTATGGTTAGGGTTAAGGATGAAGTTTAGTGTTAGGGTGAGGGCTTAGGGTTAGGGATTAGGGTTAGGGTTAAAGGTTACTCTTAGGTTTAACGGTTACACTTTGGTTTAGGGTCGAGGTTTACCGTTAGGGTTAAGATGAGAGGTTAGCGTTTGGTACAGGGTTAGGGTTAAGTGTTAGGTTTAGGGTTGAAGATTAGGATTAGGGTTAGGATTAAAGGTTAGCGTGAGAGTTAACGCTTAGGGTTAAGGTTAAGTGTTAGGGTTTAGGGTTAGGGTTAGGGTTAGGGTTAGTTTTAGGGTTAGACTTATGTGCTATGGCTTGTGTTACAGGTTACGGTTAGCTTTACTGGTCACGGTTAGGGTTACGTTTAGGGGTTAGCATTAGGGTTAGGGTTAGGGTTAAGGGATAGGATTAGGGTTAAGTGTTGGGCTTAGGGTTAGGGTTTAGTGTTAGATTTATCATTAAGAATTAGGGTTAGAATCAGGGTTAAATGCTTGGGTGCGGGTAATGGTTAGGGTCAGGTTTAAGGTTCACGGATAGGGTTAGTGTTAAGGGTTACGGGTAGGTTTAGGGTTCAGGGTTAGTGTTAGCATTAGGGCTTAAGGTTAGGATTAGGCGGTAGGTTAGATTTAGGGTTAGATCTAGGCGTTAGGGTAAGGGGTAGCGTTAGGGTTAAGAGATAGGCTTAGGTTTAATGCTTAGGATTAGGGTTAGGGTTTGGGGATAAAGTAAGTGTTAGGGGTTAGGTTTAAGGATCCAAGGTTAGGGTTATTTTTAGCTGTAGTGTTAGGGTTAGGGATAAGGGATCCCATTAGCATTAAGGGTCTTCCTTACTGTAGGGTTAAGGTTTGGCTTAGAGTTAAAGGTTAAGTTTAGGGTCAGTGTTAAGATTTAGGGTGAGGGTTAACGGTTAGGGTAAAGGTTAAGCGTTAGGGTTAGGGATTAGTGATTAGGGTTTTTGGTTAGTGTTAGGGTTAGCGGTTAGGAGTTAGTGTTTTATGAAAGGGTATGGTTAGAATTAGGATTGGGGTTAGAGTTAGGGTGAGGTATAGGGGTTAGGTTTAGGGGTTAGTTTTAGGGTAAAAGGATAGGATTAGGGTTACGGGTTGGGCTTAGGTTTAGGGTTAAAGTTTACTGCTGGGGTTAGGGATAGGGTTCAGGGTTAGCTTTAGGGGTTCTGGTTAGGGTTAGGTGTTAGGTTAGTGTCAGGGTTAGGTCTAGTCGTGAGGGTAAGGTTTAGGGTTAGCTTTAAGAGCTAGGCTTAGGTTTAATGGTTAGGATTAGGATTAGGGTTAAGGGTTAGGGTAAGGCTTAGGGGTTAGGGTGAAGGGTTAGGGTCAAGGGTTAGGGTTTTTGTTAGGCATAGCGTTTGGGTTAGAAGTAAGGGTTACTGTCAGTGTTAGGGTTGTAGGTAGGGTTACGGTTAGGGTTAGCGGTTTAGAATTAGGGTTAGGGATTAGGTGTCACAGTGATGACTAGGAGATAGGGTTAGAATTATGGGATAGGGGTTGTTCTCAGGAAATGGGTTATGCATTAACGTTAGGATAAGAGGTTAAAGTTAGGCGCACGGTGAGGTTTACGTGTTAAGGGGAGAAATAGGAACAGGGTTGGGTGTTATGTTCAGGGTTAGGGTTATCTGTTAAAGGTATTGTTTATGCTTAGCGCACGGGCCCTGTCTGCATTAGGCGGGCAGGGGGAGTTTAGGGGCTGGGATTGTACCCGGGAACCCACTCTATCATACTCTGGGTATGGGCCCGTGGGTTTCATGCAGGACACAGTGGTAGAGCCTCCTTTCACGCATGGCATGGGAGGATTGCAGGCATTCTAAACTCTAAGAAAGCAAGAAGTCTGAGAATTAGATTTAGGGTTAGGATTACGGTTAGGGTTAAGGATGAAGTTTAGTGTTAGGGTGAGGGCTTAGGGTTAGGGATTAGGGTTAGGGTTAAAGGTTACTCTTAGGTTTAACGGTTACACTTTGGTTTAGGGTTGAGGTTTACGGTTAGGGTTAAGATGAGGGGTTAGGGTTTGGTACAGGGTTAGGGTTAAGTGTTAGGTTTAGGGTTGAAGATTAGGATTAGGGTTAGGATTCAAGGTTAGCGTGAGAGTTAACGCTTAGGGTTAAGGTTAAGAGTTAGGGTTTAGGGTTAGGGTTAGGGTTAGTTTTAGGGTTAGAGTTATGTGTTATGGTTTGTGTTAGAGGTTAGGGTTAGGTTTACTGGTCACAGTTAGGGTTACGTTTAGGGGTTAGCATTAGGGTTAGGGTTAGGGTTAGGGTTAAGGGATAGGATTAGGGTTAAGTGTTGGGCTTAGGGTTAGGATTTAGTGTTAAGGTTAGCATTAAGCATTAGGGTTAGGGTCAGGGTTAAATTCTTGGGTGCGGGTAATGGTTAAGGTCAGGGTTTAGGTTCACGGATAGGGTTAGTGTTAAGGGTTACGGGTAGGTTTAGGGTTCAGGGTTAGTGGTAGCATTAGGGCTTAATGTTAGGATTAGGCGGTAGGTTAGATTTAGGGTTAGATGTAGGCGTTAGGGTAAGGGCTAGCGTTAGGGTTAAGAGATAGGGTTAGGTTTAATGCTTAGGATTTGGGTTAGGGTTTGGGGTTAAAGTAAGTGTTAGGGGTTAGGTTTAAGGATCCAAGGTTAGGGTTATTTTTAGCTGTAGTGTTAGGGTTAGGGATAAGGGATCCCATTAGCATTAAGGGTCTTCCTTACTGTAGGGTTAAGGGTTAGGCTTAGAGTTAAAGGTTAAGGTTAGTTTCAGGGTTAAGATTTAGGGTGAGGGTTAACGGTTAGGGTAAAGGTTAAGCGTTAGGTTTAGGGATTAGGGATTAGTGTTTTTGGTTAGGGTTAGGGTTAGGGTTAGTGTTAGGGTTAGCGGTTAGGAGTTAGTGTTTTATGAAGGGGTATGGTTAGAATTAGGATTGGGGTTAGAGTTAGGGTGAGGTATAGGGGTTAACTTTAGGGGTTAGTTTTAGGGTAAAAGGATAGGATAAGGGTTACGGGTTGGGCTTAGGTTTAGGGTTAAAATTTACTGCTGGGTTTAGGGATAGGGTTCAGGATTAGCTTTAGGGTTTCTGGTTAGGGTTATGTGTTAAGTTAGTGTCAGGGTTAGGTCTAGTGGTGAGGGTAAGGTTTAGGGTTAGCTTTAAGAGCTAGGGTTAGGTTTAATGGTTAGGATTAGGATTAGGGTTAAGGGTTAGGGTAATGCTTAGGGGTTAGGGTGAAGGGTTAGTGTCAAGGGTTAGGGTTTTTGTTAGGCATAGCGTTGGGGTTAGATGTAAGGGTTACTGTCAGTGTTAGGGTTGTAGGTAGGGTTACGGTTAGGATTAGCGGTTTAGAATTAGGGTTAGGGATTAGGTGTCACAGTGATGACTAGGAGATAGGGTTAGAATTATGGGATGGGGTTGTTCTCAGGAAATGGTTTATGCATTAACGTTAGGATAAGAGGTTAAAGTTAGGGGCACGGTGAGGTTTACGTGTTAAGGGGAGAAATAGGAACAGGGTTGGGTGGTATGTTCAGGGTATGGTTATCTGTTGAAGGTATTGTTTATGCTTAGCGCACGGGCCCTGTCTGCATTAGGCGGGCGGGGGAAGTTTAGGGGGCTGGGATTGTATCCGGGAACCCACTCTATCATACTCTGGATAGGGGGCGTGGGTTTCATGCAGGACACAGTGGTAGAGCCTCCTTTCACGCATGGCATGGGAGGATTGCAGGCTTTCTAAACTCTAAGCAAGCAAGAAGTCTGAGAATTAGATTTAGGGTTAGGATTCTGGTTAGGGTTAAGGATGAAGTTTAGTGTTAGGGTGAGGGCTTAGGTTTAGGGATTAGGGTTAGGGTTAAAGGTTACTCTTAGGTTTAACGGTTACACTTTGGTTTAGGGTTGAGGTTTACGGTTAGGGTTAAGATGAGGGTTTAGGGTTTGGTACAGGGTTAGGGTTAAGTGTTAGGTTTTGGGTTGAAGATTAGGATTCGGGTTAGGATTAAAGGTTAGCGTGAGAGTTAACGCTTAGGGTTCAGGTTAAGGGTTAGGGTTTAGGGTTAGGGTTAGGCTTAGGGTTAGTTTTAGGGTTAGAGTTATGTGCTATGGTTTGTGTTAGAGGTTAGGGTTAGGTTTACTGGTAACGGTTAGGGTTACGTTTAGGGGGTAGCATTAGGGTTAGGGTTAGGGTTAAGGGATAGGTTTAGGGATAAGTGTTGGGCTTAGGGTTAGCGTTTAGTGTTAGGGTTAGCATTAAGGATTAGGGTTAGGTTCAGGGTTAAATGCTTGGGTGCAGGTAATGGTTAGGGTCAGGATTAAGGTTCATGGATAGGGTTATTGTTAAGGGTTACGGGTAGCTTTAGGGTTCAGGGTTAGTGTTAGCATTAGTGCTTAAGGTTAGGATTAGGCGGTAGGTTAGATTTAGGGTTAGATCTAGGCGTTAGGGTAAGGGCTAGCGTTAGGGTTAAGAGATAGGGTTAGGTTTAATGCTTAGGATTAGGGTTAGGGTTTGGGGTTAAAGTAAGTGTTAGGGGTTAGGTTTAAGGATCCAAGGTTAGGGTTATTTTTAGCTGTAGTGTTAGGGCTAGGGATAAGGGATCCCATTAGCATTAAGGGTCTTCCTTACTGTAGGGTTAAGGGTTAGGCTTAGAGTTAAAGGTTAAGTTTAGGGTCAGTGTTAAGATTTAGGGTGAGGGTTAACGGTTAGGGTAAAGGTTAAGCGTTAGGGTTAGGGATTACTGATTAGGGATTTTGGTTAGTGTTAGGGTTAGCGGTTAGGAGTTAGTGTTTTATGAAGGGGTATGGTTAGAATTAGGATTGGGGTTAGAGTTAGGGTGAGGTATAGGGGTTAGGTTTAGGGGTTAGTTTTAGGGTAAAAGGATAGGATTAGGGTTACGGGTTGGGCTTAGGTTTAGGGTTAAAGTTTACTGCTAGGGTTAGGGATAGGGTTCAGGGTTAGCTTTAGGAGTTCTGGTTAGGGTTAGGTGTTAGGTTAGTGTCAGGGTTAGGTCTAGTCGTGAGGGTAAGGTTTAGGGTTAGCTTTAAGAGCTAGGGTTAGGTTTAATGGTTAGGATTAGGATTAGGGTTAAGGGTTAGGGTAAGGCTTAGGGGTTAGGGTGAAGGGTTAGGGTCAAGGGTTAGGGTTTTTGTTAGGCATAGCGTTGGGGTTAGAAGTAAGGGTTACTGTCAGTGTTAGGGTTGTAGGTAGGGTTACGGTTAGGGTTAGCGGTTTAGAATTAGGGTTAGGGATTAGGTGTCACAGTGATGACTAGGAGATAGGGTTAGAATTATGGGATAGGGGTTGTTCTCAGGAAATGGGTTATGCATTAACGTTAGGATAAGAGGTTAAAGTTAGGCACACGGTGAGGTTTACGTGTTAAGGGGAGAAATAGGAACAGGGTTGGGTGTTATGTTCAGGGTTAGGGTTATCTGTTAAAGGTATTGTTTACGCTTAGCGCACGGGCCCTGTCTGCATTAAGCGGGCGGGGGGAGTTTAGGGGGCTGGGATTGTACCCGGGAACCCACTCTATCATACTCTGGGTATGGGCCCGTGGGTTTCATGCAGGACACAGTGGTAGAGCCTCCTTTCACGCATGGCATGGGAGGATTGCAGGCTTTCTAAACTCTAAGAAAGCAAGACGTCTGAGAATTAGATTTAGGGTTAGGATTCTGGTTAGGGTTAAGGATGAAGTTTAGTGTTAGGGTGAGGGTTTAGGGTTAGGGATTAGTGTTAGGGTTAAAGGTTACTCTTAGGTTTAAGGGTTACACTTTGGTTTAGGGTTGAGGTTTACAGTTAGGGTTAAGATGGGGGGTTAGGGTTTGGTACAGGGTTAGGGTTAAGTGTTAGGTTTAGGGTTGAAGATTAGGATTAGGGTTAGGATTAAAGGTTAGCGTGAGAGTTAACGCTTAGTGTTAAGGTTAAGAGTTAGGGTTTAGGGTTAGGGTTAGGGTTAGGGTTAGTGTTAGGGTTAGAGTTATGTGCTATGGTTTGTGTTAGAGGTTAGGGTTAGGTTTACTGGTCACGGTTAGGGTAACGTTTAGGGGGTAGCATTAGGGTTAGGGTTAGGGTTAAGGGATAGGATTAGGGTTAAGTGTTGGGCTTAGGGTTAGGGTTTAGTGTTAGGTTTATCATTAAGGATTAGGGTTAGAATCAGGGTTAAATGCTTGGGTTCGGGTAATGGTTAGGGTCAGGGTTAAGGTTCACAGATAGGGTTAGTGTTAAGGGTTACGGGTAGGTTTAGGGTTCATGGTTAGTGTTAGCATTAGGGCTTAAGGTTAGGATTAGGCGGTAGGTTAGATTTAGGGTTAGATGTAGGCGTTAGGGTAAGGGCTAGCGTTAGGTTTAAGAGATAGGGTTAGGTTTAATGCTTAGAATTAGGTTTAGGGTTTGGGGATAAAGTAAGTGTTAGGGGTTAGGTTTAAGGATCCAAGGTTAGGGTTATTTTTAGCTGTAGTGTGAAGGTTAGGGATAAGGGATCCCATTAACATTAAGGGTCTTCCTTACTGTAGGGTTAAGGGTTAGGCTTAGAGTTAAAGGTTAAGGTTAGGGTCAGTGTTAAGATTTATGGTGAGGGTTAACGGTCAGGGTAAAGGTTAAGCGTTAGGGTTAGGGATTAGTGATTAGGGTTTTTGGTTAGTGTTAGGGTTAGCGGTTAGGAGTTAGTGTTTTATGAAGGGGTATGGTTAGAATTAGGATTGGGGTTAGAGTTAGGGTGAGGTATAGGGGTTAGGTTTAGGGGTTAGTTTTAGGGTAAAAGGATAGGATTAGGGTTACGGGTTGGGCTTAGGTTTAGGGTTAAAGTTTACTGCTAGAGTTAGGGATAGGGTTCAGGCTTAGCTTTAGGGGTTCTGGTTAGGGGTAGGTTTAGGTTAGTGTCAGGGTTAGGTCTAGTCGTGAGGGTAAGGTTTAGGGTTAACTTTAAGAGCTAGGGTTAGGTTTAATGGTTAGGATTAGGATTAGGGTTAAGGGTTAGGGTAAGACTTAGGGGTTAGGGTGAAGGGTTAGGGTCAAGGGTTAGGGTTTTTGTTAGGCATAGCGTTGGGGTTAGAAGTAAGGGTTACTGTCAGTGTTAGGGTTGTAGGTAGGGTTACGGTTAGGGTTAGCGGTTTAGAATTAGGGTTAGGGATTAGGTGTCACAGTGATGACTAGGAGATAGGGTTAGAATTATGGGATAGGGGTTGTTCTCAGGAAATGGGTTATGCATTAACGTTAGGATAAGAGGTTAAAGTTAGGCGCACGGTGAGGTTTACGTGTTAAGGGGAGAAATAGGAACAGGGTTGAGTGTTATGTTCAGGGTTAGGGTTATCTGTTAAAGGTATTGTTTATGCTTAGCGCACAGGCCCTGTCTGCATTAGGCGGGCGGGGGGAGTTTAGGGGGCTGGGATTGTACCTGGGAACCCACTCTATCATACTCTGGGTATGGGCCCGTGGGTTTCATGCAGGACACAGTGGTAGAGCCTCCTTTCACGCATGGCATGGGAGGATTGCAGGCTTTCTAAACTCTAAGAAAGCAAGAAGTCTGAGAATTAGATTTAGGGTTAGGATTCTGGTTAGGGTTAAGGATGAAGTTTAGTGTTAGGGTGAGGTCTTAGGGTTAGGGATTAGGGTTAGGGTTAAAGGTTACTCTTAGGTTTAACGGTTACACTTTGGTTTAGGGTCGAGGTTTACCGTTAGGGTTAAGATGAGAGATTAGGGTTTGGTACAGGGTTAGGGTTAAGTGTTAGGTTTAGGGTTGAAGATTAGGATTAGGGTTAGGATTAAAGGTTAGCGTGAGAGTTAACGCTTAGTGTTAAGGTTAAGAGTTAGGGTTTAGGGTTAGGGTTAGGGTTAGGGTTAGTTTTAGGGTTAGACTTATGTGCTATGGCTTGTGTTACAGGTTACGGTTAGCTTTACTGGTCACGGTTATGGTTACGTTTAGGGGTTAGCATTAGGGTTAGGGTTAGGGTTAAGGGATAGGCTTAGGGATAAGTGTTGGGCTTAGGGTTAGGGTTTAGTGTTAGGGTTAGCATTAAGGATTAGGGTTAGGGTCAGGGTTAAATGCTTGGGTGCGGGTAATGGTTAGGGTCAGGGTTTAGGTTCACGGCTAGGGTTAGTGTTAAGGGTTACGGGTAGGTTTAGGGTTCAGGGTAAGAGTTAGCATTAGGGCTTAAGGTTAGGATTAGGCGGTAGGTTAGATTTAGGGTTAGATCTAGGCGTTAGGGTAAGGGCTAGCGTTAGGGTTAAGAGATAGGTTTAGGTTTAATGCTTAGGATTAGGGTTAGGGTTTGGGGTTAAAGTAAGTGTTAGGGGTTAGGTTTAAGGATCCAAGGTTAGGGTTATTTTTAGCTGTAGTGTTAGGGTTAGGGATAAGGGATCCCATTAGCATTAAGGGTCTTCCTTACTGTAGGGTTAAGGGTTAGGCTTAGAGTTAAATGTTAAGGTTAGGGTCTGTGTTAAGATTTAGGGTGAGGGTTAACGGTTAGGGTAAAGGTTAAGCGTTAGGGTTAGGGATTAGTGATTAGGGTTTTTGGTTAGTGTTAGGGTTAGCGGTTAGGAGTTAGTGTTTTATGAAGGGGTATGGTTAGAATTAGGATTGGGGTTAGAGTTAGGGTGAGGTATAGGGGTTAGGTTTAGGGGTTAGTTTTAGGGTAAAAGGATAGGATTAGGGTTACGGGTTGGGCTTAGGTTTAGGGTTAAAGTTTACTGTTTGGGTTAGGGATAGGCTTCAGTGTTAGCTTTAGGGGTTCTGGTTAGGGTTAGGTGTTAGGTTAGTGTCAGGGTTAGGTCTAGTCGTGAGGGTAAGGTTTAGGGTTAGCTTTAAGAACTAGGGTTAGGTTTAATGGTTAGGATTAGGATTAGGGTTAAGGGTTAGGGTAAGGCTTAGGCGTTAGGGTGAAGGGTTAGGGTCAATGGTTAGGGTTTTTGTTAGGCATAGCGTTGGGGTTAGAAGTAAGGGTTACTGTCAGTGTTAGGGTTGTAGGTAGGGTTACGGTTAGGGTTAGCGGTTTAGAATTAGGGTTAGGGATTAGGTGTCACAGTGATGACTAGGAGATAGGGTTAGAATTATGGGATAGGGGTTGTTCTCAGGAAATGGGTTATGCATTAACGTTAGGATAAGAGGTTAAAGTTAGGCGCACGGTGAGGTTTACGTGTTAAGGGGAGAAATAGGAACAGGGTTGGGTGTTATGTTCAGGGTTAGGGTTCTCTGTTAACGGTATTGTTTATGCTTAGTGCAAGGGCCCTGTCTGCATTAGGCGGGCGGGGGGAGTTTAGGGGTCTGGGATTGTACCCGGGAACCCACTCTATCATACTCTGGATAGGGGCCGTGGGTTTCATGCAGGACACAGTGGTAGAGCCTCCTTTCACGCATGGCATGGGAGGATTGCAGGCTTTCTAAACTCTAAGAAAGCAAGAAGTCTGAGAATTAGATTTAGGGTTAGGATTCTGGTTAGGGTTAAGGATGAAGTTTAGTGTTAGGGTGAGGGCTTAGGGTTAGGGATTAGGGTTAGGGTTAAATGTTACTCTTAGGTTTAACGGTTACACTTTGGTTTAGGGTTGAGGTTTACGGTTAGGGTTAAGATGAGGTGTTAGGGTTTGGTACAGGGTTAGGGTTAAGTGTTATGTTTAGGGTTGAAGATTAGGATTAGGGTTAGGATTAAAGGTTAGCGTGAGAGATAACGCTTAGGGTTAAGGTTAAGAGTTAGGGTTTAGGTTTAGGGTTAGGGTTAGGGTTAGTTTTAGGGTTAGTGTTATGTGCTATGGTTTGTGTTAGAGGTTAGGGTTAGGTTTACTGGTCACGGTTAGGGTTACGTTTAGGGGTTAGCATTAGGGTTAGGGTTAGGGTTAGGGTAAAGGGATAGGATTAGTGTTAAATGTTGGGCTTAGGATTAGGGTTTAGTGTTAGGGTTAGCATTAAAGATTAGGGTTAGGGTCAGGGTTAAATGCTTGGGTGCGGGTAATGGTTAGGGTCAGGGTTAAGGTTCACGGATAGGGTTAGTGTTAAGCGTTACGGGTAGGTTTAGGGTTCAGGGTTAGTGTTAACATTAGGGCTTAAGGTTAGGATTAGGCGGTAGGTTAGATTTAGGGTTAGATCTAGGCGTTAGGGTAAGGGCTAGCGTTAGGGTTAAGAGATAGGGTTAGGTTTAATCCTTAGGATTAGGGTTAGGTTTTCGGGTTAAAGTAAGTGTTAGGGGTTAGGTTTAAGGATCCAAGGTTAGGGTTATTTTTAGCTGTAGTGTTAGGGTTAGGGATAAGGGATCCCATTAGCATTAAGGGTCTTCCTTACTGTAGGGTTAAGGGTTAGGCTTAGAGTTAAAGGTTAAGGTTAGGGTCAGTGTTAAGATTTAGGGTGAGGGTTAACGGTTAGGGTAAAGGTTAATCGTTAGCGTTAGGGATTAGTGATTAGGGTTTTTGGTTAGTTTTAGGGTTAGCGGTTAGGAGTTAGTGTTTTATGAAGGGGTATGGTTAGAATTAGGATTGGGGTTAGAGTTAGGGTGAGGTATAGGGGTTAGGTTTAGGGGTTAGTTTTAGGGTAAAAGGATAGGATTAGGGTTACGGGTTGGGCTTAGGTTTAGGGTTAAAGTTTACTGCTAGAGTTAGGGATAGGGTTCAGGCTTAGCTTTAGGGGTTCTGGTTAGGGGTAGGTTTAGGTTAGTGTCAGGGTTAGGTCTAGTCGTGAGGGTAAGGTTTAGGGTTAGCTTTAAGAGCTAGGGTTAGGTTTAATGGTTAGGATTAGGATTAGGGTTAAGGGTTAGGGTAAGGCTTAGGGGTTAGGGTGAAGGGTTAGGGTCAAGGGTTAGGGTTTTTGTTAGGCATAGCGTTGGGGTTAGAAGTAAGGGTTACTGTCAGTGTTAGGGTTGTAGGTAGGGTTACGGTTAGGGTTAGCGGTTTAGAATTAGGGTTAGGGATTAGGTGTCACAGTGATGACTAGGAGATAGGGTTAGAATTATGGGATAGGGGTTGTTCTCAGGAAATGGGTTATGCATTAACGTTAGGATAAGAGGTTAATGTTAGGCGCACGGTGAGGTTTACGTGTTAAGGGGAGAAATAGGAACAGGGTTGAGTGTTATGTTCAGGGTTAGGGTTATCTGTTAAAGGTATTGTTTATGCTTAGCGCATAGGCCCTGTCTGCATTAGGCGGTCCGGGGGATTTTATGGGGCTGGGATTGTACCCGGGGACCCACTGTATCATACTCTGGGTATGGGCCCGTGGGTTTCATGCAGGACACAGTGGTAGAGCCTCCTTTCACGCATGGCATGGGAGGATTGCAGGCTTTCTAAACTCTAAGAAAGCAAGAAGTCTGAGAATTAGATTTAGGGTTAGGATTCTGGTTAGGGTTAAGGATGAAGTTTAGTGTTAGGGTGAGGGCTTAGGGTTAGGGATTAGGGTTAGGGTTAAAGGTTACTCTTAGGTTTAACGGTTACACTTTGGTTTAGGGTTGAGGTTTACGCTTAGGGTTAAGATGAGGGGTTAGGGTGTGGTACAGGGTTAGGGTTAAGTGTTAGGTTTAGGGTTGAAGATTAGGATTAGGGTTAGGATTAAAGGTTAGCGTGAGAGTTAACGCTTAGGGTTAAGGTTAAGAGTTAGGGTTTAGGGTTAGGGTTAGGGTTAGTTTTAGGGTTAGAGTTAAGTGCTATGGTTTGTGTTAGAGGTTAGGGTTAGGTTTACTGGTCACGGTTAGGGTTACGTTTAGGGGTTAGCATTAGTTTTAGGGTTAGGGTTAAGGGATAGGATTAGGGTTAAGTGTTGGGCTTAGGGTTAGGATTTAGTGTTAGGGTTAGCATTAAGGATTAGGGTTAGGGTCAGGGTTAAATGCTTGGGTGCGGGTAATGGTTAGGGTCAGGGTTTAGGTTCACGGATAGGGTTAGTGTTAAGGGTTACGGGTAGGTTTAGGGTTCAGGGTTAGTGTTAGCATTAGGGCTTAAGGTTAGGATTAGGCGGTAGGTTAGATTTAGGGTTAGATCTAGGCGTTAGGGTAAGGTCTAGCGTTAGGGTTAAGAGATAGGGTTAGGTTTAACGCTTAGGATTAGGGTTAGGGTTTGGGGTTAAAGTAAGTGTTACGGGTTAGGTTTAAGGATCCAAGGTTAAGGTTATTTTTAGCTGTAGTGTTAGGGTTAGGGATAAGGGATCCCATTAGCATTAAGGGTCTTCCTTACTGTAGGGTTAAGGGTTAGGCTTAGAGTTAAAGGTTAAGGTTAGGGTCAGTGTTAAGATTTAGGGTGAGGGTTAACGGTCAGGGTAAAGGTTAAGCATTAGGGTTAGGGATTAGTGATTAGGGTTTTTGGTTAGTGTTAGGGTTAGCGGTTAGGAGTTAGTGTTTTATGAAGGGGTATGGTTAGAATTAGGATTGGGGTTAGAGTTAGGGTGAGGTATAGGGGTTACGTTTAGGGGTTAGTTTTAGGGTAAAAGGATAGGATTAGGGTTATGGGTTGGGCTTAGGTTTAAGGTTAAAGTTTACTGTTAGGGTTAGGGATAGGGTTCAGGATTAGCTTTAGGGGTTCTGGTTAGGGTTAGGTGATAGGTTAGTGTCAGGGTTAGGTCTAGTCGTGAGGGTAAGGTTTAGGGTGAGCTTTAAGAGCTAGGGTTAGGTTTAATGGTTAGGATTAGAATTAGGGTTAAGGGTTAGGGTAAGGCTTAGGGGTTAGGGTGAAGGGTTAGGGTCAAGGGTTAGGGTTTTTGTTAGGCATAGCGTTGGGGTTAGAAGTAAGGGTTACTGTCAGTGTTAGGGATGTAGGTAGGGTTACGGTTAGGGTTAGCGGTTTAGAATTAGGGTTAGGGATTAGGTGTCATAGTGATGACTAGGAGATAGGGTTAGAATTATGGGATAGGGGTTGTTCTCAGGAAATGGGTTATGCATTAACGTTAGGATAAGAGGTTAAAGTTAGGCGCACGGTGAGGTTTACGTGTTAAGGGGAGAAATAGGAACAGGGTTGGGTATTATGTTCAGGGTTAGGGTTATCTGTTAAAGGTATTGTTTACGCTTAGCGCACGAGCCCTGTCTGCATTAGGCGGGCGGGGGGAGTTTAGGGGGCTGGGATTGTACCCGGGAACCCACTCTATTATATTCTGGGTATGGGCCCGTGGGTTTCATGCAGGACGCAGTGGTGGAGCCTCCTTTCACACATGGCATGGGAGGATTGCAGGCTTTCTAAACTCTAAGAAAGCAAGAAGTCTGAGAATTAGATTTAGGGTTAGGATTATGGTTAGGGTTAAGGATGAAGTTTAGTGTTAGGGTGAGGGCTTAGGGTTAGGGATTAGGGTTAGGGTTAAAGGTTACTCTTAGGTTTAACGGTTACACTTTGGTTTAGGGTTGAGGTTTACGGTTAGGGTTAAGATGAGGGGTTAGGGTTTGGTACAGGGTTAGGGTTAAGTGTTAGGTTTAGGGTTGAAGATTAGGATTAGGGTTAGGATTAAAGGTTAGCGTGAGAGTTAACGCTTAGGGTTAAGGTTAAGAGTTAGGGTTTAGGGTTAGGTTTAGGGTTAGTTTTAGGGTTAGAGTTATGTGCTATGGTTTGTGTTAGAGGTTAGGGTTAGGTTTACTGGTCACGGTTAGGGTTACGTTTAGGGGTTAGCATTAGGGTTAGGGTTAGGGTTAAGGGATAGGATTAGGGTTAAGTGTTGGGCTTAGGGTTAGGGTTTAGTGTTAGGGTTAGCATTAAGGATTAGGGTTAGGGTCAGGGTTAAATGCTTGGGTGCGGGTAATGGTTAGGGTCAGGGTTAAGGTTCACGGATAGGGTTAGTGTTAAGGGTTACGGGTAGGTTTAGGGTTCAGGGTTAGAGTTAGCATTAGGGCTTAAGGTTAGGATTAGGCGGTAGGTTAGATTTAGGGTCAGATCTAGGCGTTAGGGTAAGGGCTAGCGTTAGGGCTAAGAGATAGGGTTAGGTTTAATGCTTAGGATTAGGGTTAGGGTTTGGGGTTAAAGTAAGTGTTAGGGGTTAGGTTTAAGGATCCAAAGTTAGGGTTATTTTTAGCTGTAGTGTTAGGGTTAGGGATAAGGGATCCCATTAGCATTAAGGGTCTTCCTTACTGTAGGGTTAAGGGTTAGGCTTAGAGTTAAAGGTTAAGGTTAGGGTCAGTGTTAAGATTTAGGGTGAGGGTTAACGGTTAGGGTAAAGGTTAAGCGTTAGGGTTAGGGATTAGTGATTAGGGTTTTTGGTTAGAGTTAGGGTTAGCGGTTAGGAGTTAGTGTTTTAAGAAGGGGTATGGTTAGAATTAGGATTGGGGTTAGAGTTAGGGTGAGTTATAGGGGTTAGGTTTAGGGGTTAGTTTTAGGGTAAAAGGATAGGATTAGGGTTACGGGTTGGGCTTAGGTTTAGGGTTAAAGTTTACTGCTAGGGTTAGGGATAGGGTTCAGGGTTAGCTTTAGGGGTTCTGGTTAGGGTTAGGTGTTAGGTTAGTGTCAGGGTTAGGTCTAGTCGTGAGGGTAAGGTTTAGGGTTAGCTTTAGGAGCTAGGGTTAGGTTTAATGGTTAGGATTAGGATTAGGGTTAAGGGTTAGGGTAAGGCTTAGGGGTTAGGGTGAAGGGTTAGGGTCAAGGGTTAGGGTTTTTGTTAGGCATAGCGTTGGGGTTAGAAGTAAGGTTTACTGTCAGTGTTAGGGTTGTAGGTCGGGTTACGGTTAGGGTTAGCGGTTTAGAATTAGGGTTAGGGATTAGGTGTCACAGTGATGACTAGGAGATAGGGTTAGAATTATGGGATACGGGTTGTTCTCAGGAAATGGGTTATGCATTAACGTTAGGATAAGAGGTTAAAGTTAGGCGCACGGTGAGGTTTACGTGTTAAGGGGAGAAATAGGAACAGGGTTGGGTGTTATGTTCAGGGTTAGGGTTATCTGTTAAAGGTATTGTTTATGCTTAGCGCACGGGCCCTGTCTGCATTAGGCGGGCGGGGGGAGTTTAGGGGGCTGGGATTGTACCCGGGAACCCACTCTATCATACTCTGGGTATGGGCCCGTGGGTTTCATGCAGGACCCAGTGGTAGAGCCTCCTTTCACGCATGGCATGGGAGGATTGCAGGCTTTCTAAACTCTAAGAAAGCAAGAAGTCTGAGAATTAGATTTAGGGTTATGATTATGCTTAGGGTTAAGGATGAAGTTTAGTGTTAGGGTGAGGGCTTAGGGTTAGGGATTAGGGTTAGGGTTAAAGGTTACTCTTAGGTTTAACGGTTACACTTTGGTTTAGGGTTGAGGTTTACGGTTAGGGTTAAGATGAGGGGTTAGGGTTTGGTACAGGGTTAGGGTTAAGTGTTAGGTTTAGGGTTGAAGATTAGGATTAGGGTTAGGATTAAAGGTTAGCGTGAGAGTTAACGCTTAGGGTTAAGGTTAAGAGTTAGGGTTTAGGGTTAGGGTTAGGGTTAGGGTTAAGGATGAAATTTAGTGTTAGGGTGAGGGCTTAGGGTTAGGGATTAAGGTTGGGGTTAAAAGTTACTCTTAGGTTTAACGGTTACACTTTGGTTTAGGGTTGAGGTTTACGGTTAGGGTTAAGATGAGGGGTTAGGGTTTGGTACAGTTTTAGGGTTTAGTGTTAGGTTTAGGGTTGAAGATTAGGATTAGGGTTAGGATTAAAGGTTAGCGTGAGAGTTAACGCTTAGGGTTAAGGTTAAGAGTTAGGGTTAGGGTTAGGGTTAGGGTTAGTTTTAGGGTTAGAGTTATGTGCTATGGTTTGTGTTAGAGGTTAGGGTTAGGTTTACTGGTCACGGTTAGGGTTACGTTTAGGGGTTAGCATTAGGGTTAGGGTTAGGGTTAGGCGATAGGATTAGGGTTAAGTGTTGGGCTTAGGGTTAGGGTTTAGTGTTAAGTTTGGCATTAAGGATTAGGGTTAGGGTCAGGGTTAAATGCTTGGGTGCGGGTAATGGTTAGGGTCAGGGTTTAGGTTCACGGATAGGGTTAGTGTTAAGGGTTACGGGTAGGTTTAGGGTTCAGGGTTAGTGTTAGCATTAGGGCTTAAGGTTAGGATTAGGCGGTAGGTTAGATTTAGGGTTAGATCTAGGCGTTAGGGTAAGGGCTAGCGTTAGGGTTAAGAGATAGGGTTAGGTTTAATGCTTAGGATTAGGGTTAGGGTTTGGGGTTAAAGTAAGTGTTAGGGGTTAGGTTTAAGGATCCAAGGTTAGGGTTATTTTTAGCTGTAGTGTTAGGGTTAGGGATAAGGGATCCCATTAGCATTAAGGGTCTTCCTTACTTTAGGGTTAAGGGTTAGGCTTAGAGTTAAAGGTTAAGGTTAGGGTCAGTGTAAGATTTAGGGTGAGGGTTAACTGTTAGGGTAAAGGTTAAGCGTTAGGGTTAGGGATTAGTGATTAGGGTTTTTGGTTAGTGTTAGGGTTAGCGGTTAGGAGTTAGTGTTTTATGAAGGGGTATGGTTAGAATTAGGATTGGGGTTAGAGTTAGGGTGAGGTATAGGGGTTAGGTTTAGGGGTTAGTTTTAGGGTAAAAGGATAGGATTAGGGTTACGGCTTGGGCTTAGGTTTAGGGTTAAAGTTTACTGCTAGGGTTAGGGATAGGGTTCAGGATTAGCTTTACGGGTTCTGGTCAGGGTTAGGTGATAGGTTAGTGTCAGGGTTAGGTCTAGTCGTGAGGGTAAGGTTTAGGGTTAGCTTTAAGAGCTAGGGTTGGGTTTAATGGTTAGGATTAGGATTAGGGTTAAGGGTTAGGGTAAGGCTTAGGGGTTAGGGTCAAGGGTTAGGGTTTTTGTTAGGCATAGCGTTGGGGTGAGAAGTAAGGGTTACTGTCAGTGTTAGGGTTGTAGGTAGGGTTACGGTTAGGGTTAGCGGTTTAGAATTAGGGTTAGGGATTAGGTGTCACAGTGATGACTAGGAGATAGGGTTAGAATTATGGGATAGGGGTTGTTCTCAGGAAATGGGTTATGCATTAACGTTAGGATAAGAGGTTGAAGTTAGGCGCACGGTGAGGTTTACGTGTTAAGGGGAGAAATAGGAACAGGGTTGGGTGTTATGTTCAGTGTTAGGGTTATCTGTTAAAGGTATTGTTTATGCTTAGCGCACGGGCCCTGTCTGCATTAGGCGGGCGGGGGGAGTTTAGGGGGCTGGGATTGTACCCGGGAACCCACTCTGTCATACTCTGGGTATGGGCCCGTGGGTTTCATGCAGGACACAGTGGTAGAGCCTCCTTTCACGCATGGCATGGGAGGATTGCAGGCTTTCTAAACTCTAAGAAAGCAAGAAGTCTGAGAATGAGATTTAGGGTTAGGATTATGGTTAGGGTTAAGGATGAAGTTTAGTGTTAGGGTGAGGGCTTAGGGTTAGGGATTAGGGTTAAGGTTAAAGGTTACTCTTAGGTTTAACGGTTACACTTTGGTTTAGGGTTGAGGTTTACGGTTAGGGTTAAGATGAGGGTTTAGGGTTTGGTACAGGGTTAGGGTTAAGTGTTAGGTCTAGGGTTGAAGAAAAGGATTAGGGTTAGGATTAAAGGTTAGCGTGAGAGTTAACGCTTAGGGTTAAGGTTAAGAGTTAGGGTTTAGGGTTAGGGTTAGGGTTAGTTTTAGGGTTAGAGTTATGTGCTATGGTTGGTGTTAGAGGTTAGGGTTAGGTTTACTGGTCATGGTTAGGGTTACCTTTAGGGGTTAGCATTAGGGTTAGGGTTAGGGTTAGGGTTAAGCTATAGGATTAGGGTTAAGTGTTGGGCGTAGGGTTAGGGTTTAGTGTTAATGTTAGCATTAAGGATTAGGGTTAGGGTCAGGGTTAAATGCTTGGGTGAGGGTAATGGTTAAGGTCAGGATTTAGGTTCACGGATAGGGTTAGTGTTAAGGGTTACGGGTAGGTTTAGGGTTCAGGGTTAGTGTTAGCATTAGGGCTTAAGGTTAGGATTAGGTGGTACGTTAGATTTAGGGTTAGATCTAGGCGTTCGGGTAAGGGCTAGCGTTAGGGTTAAGAGATAGGGTTAGGTTTAATGCTTAGGATTAGGGTTAGGGTTTGGGGTTAAAGTAAGTGTTAGGGGTTAGGTTTAAGGATCAAAGGTTAGGGTTATTTTTAGCTGTAGTGTTAGGGTTATGGATAAGGGATCCCATTAGCATTAAGGGCCTTCCTTACTGTAGGGTTAAGGGTTAGGCTTAGAGTTAAAGGTTAAGGTTAGGGTCAGGGTTAAGATTTAGGGTGAGGGTTAACGGTTAGGGTAAAAGTTAAGCGTTAGGGTTAGGGATTAGTGATTAGGGTTTTTGGTTAGTGTTAGGGTTAGCGGTTAGGTGTTAGTGTTTTATGAAGGGGTATGGTTAGAATTAGGATTGGGGTTAGAGTTACGGGTGAGGTATAGGGGTTAGGTTTAGTGGTTAGTTTTAGGGTAAAAGGATAGGATTAGGGTTACCGGTTGGGCTTAGGTTTAGGGTTAAAGTTTACTGCTAGGGTTAGGGATAGGGTTCAGGGTTAGCTTTAGGGGTTCTGGTTAGGGTTAGGTGTTAGGTTAGTGTCAGGGTTAGGTCTAGTCGTGAGGGTAAGGTTTAGGGTTAGCTTTAAGAGCTAGGGTTAGGTTTAATGGTTAGGATTAGGATTAGGGTTAAGGGTTAGGGTAAGGCTTAGGGGTTAGGGTGAAGGGTTAGGGTCAAGGGTTAGGGTTTTTGTTAGGCATAGCGTTGGGGTGAGAAGTAAGGGTTACTGTCAGTGTTAGGGTTGTAGGTAGGGTTACGGTTAGGGTTAGCGGTTTAGAATTAGGGTTAGGGATTAGGTGTCACAGTGATGACTAGGAGATAGGGTTAGAATTATGGGATAGGGGTTGTTCTCAGGAAATGGGTTATGCATTAACGTTAGGATAAGAGGTTGAAGTTAGGCGCACGGTGAGGTTTACGTGTTAAGGGGAGAAATAGGAACAGGGTTGGGTGTTATGTTCAGTGTTAGGGTTATCTGTTAAAGGTATTGTTTATGCTTAGCGCACGGGCCCTGTCTGCATTAGGCGGGCGGGGGGAGTTTAGGGGGCTGGGATTGTACCCGGGAACCCACTCTATCATACTCTGGGTATGGGCCCGTGGGTTTCATGCAGGACACAGTGGTAGAGCCTCCTTTCACGCATGGCATGGGAGGATTGCAGGCTTTCTAAACTCTAAGAAAGCAAGAAGTCTGAGAATGAGATTTAGGGTTAGGATTATGGTTAGGGTTAAGGATGAAGTTTAGTGTTAGGGTGAGGGCTTAGGGTTAGGGATTAGGGTTAAGGTTAAAGGTTACTCTTAGGTTTAACGGTTACACTTTGGTTTAGGGTTGAGGTTTACGGTTAGGGTTAAGATGAGGGGTTAGGGTTTGGTACAGGGTTAGGGTTAAGTGTTAGGTCTAGGGTTGAAGAAAAGGATTAGGGTTAGGATTAAAGGTTAGCGTGAGAGTTAACGCTTAGGGTTAAGGTTAAGAGTTAGGGTTTAGGGTTAGGGTTAGGGTTAGTTTTAGGGTTAGAGTTATGTGCTATGGTTGGTGTTAGAGGTTAGGGTTAGGTTTACTGGTCATGGTTAGGGTTACCTTTAGGGGTTAGCATTAGGGTTAGGGTTAGGGTTAGGGTTAAGCTATAGGATTAGGGTTAAGTGTTGGGCGTAGGGTTAGGGTTTAGTGTTAATGTTAGCATTAAGGATTAGGGTTAGGGTCAGGGTTAAATGCTTGGATGAGGGTAATGGTTAAGGTCAGGATTTAGGTTCACGGATAGGGTTAGTGTTAAGGGTTACGGGTAGGTTTAAGGTTCAGGGTTAGTGTTAGCATTAGGGCTTTAGGTTAGGATTAGGCGGTAGGTTAGATTTAGGGTTAAATCTAGGCTTTAGTGTAAGGGCTAGCGTTAGGGTTAAGAGATAGGGTTAGGTTTAATGCTTAGGATTAGGGTTAGGGTTTGGGGTTAAAGTAAGTGTTAGGGGTTAGGTTTAAGGATCAAAGGTTAGGGTTATTTTTAGCTGTAGTGTTAGGGTTAGGGATAAGGTATCCCATTAGCATTAAGGGTCTTCCTTACTGTAGGGTTAAGGGTTAGGCTTAGAGTTAAAGGTTAAGGTTAGGGTCTGTGTTAAGATTTAGGGTGAGGGTTAACGGTTAGGGTAAAGGTTAAGCGTTAGGGTTAGGGATTAGTGATTAGGGTTTTTGGTTAGTGTTAGGGTTAGCGGTTAGGAGTTAGTGTTTTATGAAGGGGTATGGTTAGAATTAGGATTGGGTTTAGAGTTAGGTTGAGGTATAGGGGTTAGGTTTAGGGGTTAGTTTTAGGGTAAAAGGATAGGATTAGGGTAACGGGTTGGGCTTAGGTTTAGGGTTAAAGTTTACTGCTAGGGTTAGTGATAGGGTTCAGGGTTAGCTTCAGGGGTTCTGGTTAGGGTTAGGTGTTAGGTTAGTGTCAGGGTTAGGTCTAGTCGTGAGGGTAAGGTTTAGGGTTAGCTTTAAGAGCTAGGGTTAGGTTTAATGGTTAGGATTAGAATTAGGGTTAAGGGTTAGGGTAAGGCTTAGGGGTTAGGGTGAAGGGTTAGGGTCAAGGGTTAGGGTTTTTGTTAGGCATAGCGTTGGGGTTAGAAGTAAGGGTTACTGTCAGTGTTAGGGTTGTAGGTAGGGTTACGGTTAGGGTTAGTGGTTTAGAATTAGGGTTAGGGATTAGGTGTCACAGTGATGACTAGGAGATAGGGTTAGAATTATGGGATTGGGGTTGTTCTCAGGAAATGGGTTATGCATTAACGTTAGGATAAGAGGTTAAAGTTAGGCGCACGGTGAGGTTTACGTGTTAAGGGGAGAAATAGGAACAGGGTTGGGTGTTATGTTCAGGGTTAGGGTTAACTGTTAAACGTATTGTTTATGCTTAGCACACGCGCCCTGTCTGCATTAGGCGGGTGGGGGGAGTTTAGGGGGCTGGGATTGTACCCGGGAACCCACTCTATCATACTCTGGGTATGGGCCCGTGGGTTTCATGGAGGACATAGTGGTAGAGCCTCCTTTCACGCATGGCATGGGAGGATTGCAGGCTTTCTAAACTCTAAGGAAGCAAGAAGTCTGAGAATTAGATTTAGGGTGAGGATTCTGGTTAGGGTTAAGGATGAAGTTTAGTGTTAAGGTGAGGGCTTAGGGTTAGGGATTAGGGTTAGGGTTAAAGGTTACTCTTAGGTTTAACGGTTACACTTTGGTTTAGGGTTGAGGTTTACGGTTAGGGTTAAGATGAGGGGTTAGGGTTTGGTACAGGGTTAGGGTTAAGTGTTAGGTTTAGGGTTGAAGATTAGGATTAGGGTTAGGATTAAAGGTTAGCGTGAGAGTTAACGCTTAGGGTTAAGGTTAAGAGTTAGGGTTAGGGTTAGGGTTAGTTTTAAGGTTAGTTTTAGGGTTAGAGTTATGTGCTATGGTTTGTGTTAGAGGTTAGGGTTAGGTTTACTGGTCACGGTTAGGGTTACGTTTAGGGGGTAGCAATAGGGTTAGGGTTAGGGTTAAGGGATAGGATTAGGGATAAGTGTTGGGCTTAGGGTTAGGGTTTAGTGTTAGTGTTAGCATTAAGGATTAGGGTTAGGGTCAGGGTTAAATGCTTGGGTGCGGGTAATGGTTAGGGTCAGGGTTAAGGTTCACAGATAGGGTTAGTGTTAAGGGTTACGGATAGGTTTAGGGTTCAGGGTTAGTGTTAGCATTAGGGCTTAAGGTTAGGATTAGGCGGTAGGTTAGATTTAGGGTTAGAACTAGACGTTAGGGTAAGGGCTAGGGTTAGGGTTAAGAGATAGGGTTAGGTTTAATGCTTAGGATTAGGGTTATGGTTTGGGGTTAAAGTAAGTGTTAGGGGTTAGGTTTAAGGATCCAAGGTTAGGGTTATTTTTAGCTGTAGTGTTAGGGTTAGGGATAAGGGATCCCATTAGCATTAAGGGTCTTCCTTACTGTAGGGTTAAGGGTTAGGCTTAGAGTTAAAGGTTAAGGTTAGGGTCAGTGTTAAGATTTAGGGTGAGGGATAACGGTTAGGGTAAAGGTTAAGCGTTAGGGTTAGGGATTAGTGATTAGGGTTTTTGGTTAGTGTTAGGGTTAGCGGTTAGGAGTTAGTGTTTTATGAAGGGGTATGGTTAGAATTAGGATTGGGGTTAGAGTTAGGGTGAGGTATAGGGGTTAGGTTTAGGGGTTAGTTTTAGGGTAAAAGGATAGGATTAGGGTTACGGGTTGGGCTTAGGTTTAGGGTTAAAGTTTACTGCTAGGGTTAGGGATAGGGTTCAGGGTTAGCTTTAGGGGTTCTGGTTAGGGTTAGGTGTTAGGTTAGTGTCAGGGTTAGGTCTAGTCGTGAGGGTAAGGTTTAGGGTTAGCTTTAAGAGCTAGGGTTAGGTTTAATGGTTAGGATTAGGATTAGGGTTAAGGGTTAGGGTAAGGCTTAGGGGTTAGGGTGAAGGGTTAGGGTCAAGGGTTAGGGTTTTTGTGAGGCATAGCGTTGGGGTTAGAAGTAAGGGTTACTGTCATTGTTAGGGTTGTAGGTAGGGTTACGGTTAGGGTTAGCGGTTTAGAATTAGGGTTAGGGATTAGGTGTCACAGTGATGACTAGGAGATAGGGTTAGAATTATGGGATAGGGGTTGTTCTCAGGAAATGGGTTATGCATTAACGTTAGGATAAGAGGTTAAAGTTAGGCGCACGGTGAGGTTTACATGTTAAGGGGAGAAATAGGAACAGGGTTGGGTGTTATGTTCAGGGTTAGAGTTATCTGTTAAAGGTATTGTTTATGCTTAGCGCACGGGCTCTGTCTGCATTAGGCGGGCAGGGGGAGTTTAGGGGGCTGGGAATGTACCCGGGAACCCACTCTATCATACTCTGGGTATGGGCCCGTGGGTTTCATGCAGGACACAGTGGTAGAGCCTCCTTTCACGCATGGCACGGGAGGATTGCAGGCTTTCTAAACTCTAAGAAAGCAAGAAGTCTGAGAATTAGATTTAGGGTTAGGATTATGGTTAGGGTTAAGGATGAAGTTTAGTGTTAGGGTGAGGGCTTAGGGTTAGGGATTAGGGTTAGGGTTAAAGGTTACTCTTAGGTTTAACGGTTACACTTTGGTTTAGGGTTGAGGTCTACGGTTAGGGTTAAGATGAGGGGTTAGGGTTTGGTACAGGGTTAGGGTTAAGTGTTAGGTTTAGGGTTGAAGATTAGGAATAGGGTTAGGATTAAAGGTTAGCGTGAGAGTTAACGCTTAGGGTTAAGGTTAAGAGTTAGGGTTTAGGGTTAGGGTTAGGGTTAGGGTTAGTTTTAGGGTTAGAGTTATGTGCTATGGTTTGTGTTAGAGGTTAGGGTTAGGTTTACTGGTCACGGTTAGGGTTACGTTTAGGGGGTAGCATTAGGGTTAGGGTTAGGGTTAAGGGATAGGATTAGGGTTAAGTGTTGGGCTTAGGGTTAGGGTTTAGTGTTAGGTTTATCATTAAGGATTAGGGTTAGAAGCAGGGTTAAATGCTTGGGTGCGGGTAATGGTTAGGGTCAGTGTTAAGGTTCACGGATAGGGTTAGTGTTAAGGGATACGGGTAGGTTTAGGGTTCAGGGTTAGTGTTAGCATTAGGGCTTAAGGTTAGGATTAGGCGGTAGGTTAGATTTAGGGTTAGATCTAGGCGTTAGGGTAAGGGCTAGCGTTAGGGTTAAGAGATAGGGTTAGGTTTAATGCTTAGGATTAGGGTTAGGGTTTGGGGTTAAAGTAAGTGTTAGGGGTTAGGTTTAAGGATCCAAGGTTAGGGTTATTTTTAGCTGTAGTGTTAGGGTTAGGGATAAGGGATCCCATTAGCATTAAGGGTCTTCCTTACTGTTTTTTTAAGGGTTAGGCTTAGAGTTAAAGGTTAAGGTTAGGGTCGGTGTTAAGAATTAGGGTGAGGGTTAACGGTTAGGGTAAAGGTTAAGCGTTAGGGTTAGGGATTAGTGATTAGGGTTTTTGGTTAGTGTTAGGGTTAGCGGTTAGGAGTTAGTGTTTTATGAAGGGGTATGGTTAGAATTAGGATTGGGGTTAGAGTTAGGGTGAGGTATAGGGGTTAGGTTTAGGGGTTAGTTTTAGGGTAAAAGGATAGGATTAGGGTTACGGGTTGGGCTTAGGTTTAGGGTTAAAGTTTACTGCTAGGGTTAGGGATAGGGTTCAGGGTTAGCTTTAGGGGTTCTGGTTAGGGTTAGGTGTTAGGTTAGTGTCAGGGTTAGGTCTAGTCGTGAGGGTAAGGTTTAGGGTTAGCTTTAAGAGCTAGGGTTAGGTTTAATGGTTAGGATTAGGATTAGGGTTAAGGGTTAGGGTAAGGCTTAGGGGTTAGGGTGAAGGGTTAGGGTCAAGGGTTAGGGTTTTTGTTAGGCATAGCGTTGGGGTTAGAAGTAAGGGTTACTGTCAGTGTTAGGGTTGTAGGTAGGGTTACGGTTAGGGTTAGCGGTTTAGAATTAGGGTTAGGGATTACGTGTCACAGTGATGACTAGGAGATAGGGTTAGAATTATGGGATAGGGGTTGTTCTCAGGAAATGGGTTATGCATTAACGTTAGGATAAGAGGTTAAAGTTAGGCGCACGGTGAGGTTTACGTGTTAAGGGGAGAAATAGGAACAGGGTTGGGTGTTATGTTCAGGGTTAAGGTTATCTGTTAAAGGTATTGTTTATGCTTAGCGCACGGGCCCTGTCTGCATTAGGCGGACTGGGGGAGTTTAGGGGGTTGGGATTGTACCAGGGAACCCACTCTATCATACTCTGGGTATGGGCCCGTGGGTTTCATGCAGGACACAGTGGTAGAGCCTCCTTTCACGCATGGCATGGGAGGATTGCAGGCTTTCTAAACTCTAAGAAAGCAAGAAGTCTGAGAATGAGATTTAGGGTTAGGATTATGGTTAGGGTTAAGGATGAAGTTTAGTGTTAGGGTGAGGGCTTAGGGTTAGGGATTAGGGTTAGGGTTAAAGGTTACTCTTAGGTTTAACGGTTACACTTTGGTTTAGGGTTGAGGTCTACGGTTAGGGTTAAGATGAGGGGTTAGGGTTTGGTACAGTGTTAGGGTTAAGTGTTAGGTTTAGGGTTGAAGATTAGGATTAGGGTTAGGATTAAAGGTTAGCGTGAGAGTTAACGCTTAGGGTTAAGGTTAAGAGTTAGGGTTTAGGGTTAGGGTTAGGGTTAGGGTTAGTTTTAGGTTTAGAGTTATGTGCTATGGTTTGTGTTAGAGGTTAGGGTTAGGTTTACTGGTCACGGTTAGGGTTACGTTTAGGGGGTGGCATTAGGGTTAGGGTTAGGCTTAAGGGATAGGATTAGGGATAAGTGTTGGGCTTAGGGTTAGGGTTTAGTGTTAGGGTTAGCATTAAGGATTAGGGTTAGAGTCAGGGTTAAATGCTTGCGTGCGGGTAATGGTTAGGGTCAGGGTTAAGGTTCACAGATAGGGTTAGTGTTAAGGGTTACGGGTAGGTTTAGGGTTCAGGGTTAGTGTTAGTATTAGGGCTTAAGGTTAGTATTAGGCGGTAGGTTAGATTTAGGGTTAGATCTAGGCGTTAGGGTAAGGGCTAGCGTTAGGGTTAAGAGATAGGGTTAGGTTTAATGCTTAGGATTAGGGTTAGGGTTTGGGGTTAAAGTAAGTGTTAGGGGTTAGGTTTAAGGATCCAAGGTTAGGGTTATTTTTAGCTGTAGTGTTAGGGTTAGGGATTAGGGATCCCATTAGCATTAAGGGTCTTCCTTACTGTAGGGTTAAGGGTTAGGCTTAGTGTTAAAGGTTAAGGTTAAGGTCAGTGTTAAGATTTAGGGTGAGGGTTAACGGTTAGGGTAAAGGTTAAGCGTTAGGGTTAGGGATTAGTGATTAGGGTTTTTGGTTAGTGTTAGGGTTAGCGGTTAGGAGTTAGTGTTTTATGAAGGGGTATGGTTAAAATTAGGATTGGGATTAGAGTTAGGGTGAGGTATAGGGGTTAGGTTTAGGGGTTAGTTTTAGGGTAAAAGGATAGGATTAGGGTTACGGGTTGGGCTTAGGTTTAGGGTTAAAGTTTCCTGCTGGATTTAGGGATAGGGTTCAGGGTTAGCTTTAGGGGTTCTGTTTAGGGTTAGGTGTTAGGTTAGTGTCAGGGTTAGGTCTAGTCGTGAGGGTAAGGTTTAGGGTTAGCTTTAAGAGCTAGGGTTAGGTTTAATGGTTAGGATTAGGATTAGGGTTAAGGGTTAGGGTAAGGCTTAGGGGTTAGGGTGAAGGGTTAGGGTCAAGGGTTAGGGTTCTTGTTAGGCATAGCGTTGGGGTTAGAAGTAAGGGTTACTGTCAGTGTTAGGGTTGTAGGTAGGGTTATGGTTAGGGTTAGCAGTTTAGAATTAGGTTTAGGGATTAGGTGTCACAGTGATGACTAGGAGATAGGGTTAGAATTATGGCATAGGGGTTGTTTTCAGGAAATGGGTTATGCATTAATGTTAGGATAAGAGGTTAAAGTTAGGCGCACGGTGAGGTTTACGTGTTAAGGGGAGAAATAGGAACAGGGTTGGGTGTTATGTTCAGGGTTAGGGTTATCTGTTAAAGGTATTGTTCATGCTTAGCGCACGGGCTCTGTCTGCATTAGGCGGGCGGGGGGAGTTTAGGGGGCTGGGATTGTACCCGGGAACCCACTCTGTCATACTCTGGGTATGGGCCCGTGGGTTTCATGCAGGACACAGTGGTAGAGCCTCCTTTCACGCATGGCACGGGAGGATTGCAGGCTTTCTAAACTCTAAGAAAGCAAGAAGTCTGAGAATTAGATTTAGGGTTAGGATTCTGGTTAGGGTTAAGGATGAAGTTTAGTGTTAGGGTGAGGGCTTAGGGTTAGGGATTAGGGTTAGGGTTAAAAGTTACTCTTAGGTTTAACGGTTACACTTTGGTTTAGGATTGAGGTTTACGGTTAGGGTTAAGATGAGGGGTTAGGGTTTGGTACAGGTTTAGGGTTAAGTGTTAGGTTTAGGGTTGAAGATTAGGATTAGGGTTAGGATTAAAGGTTAGCGTGAGAGTTAACGCTTAGGGTTAAGGTTAAGAGTTAGGGTTTAGGGTTAGGGTTAGGGTTAGGGTTAGTTTTAGGGTTAGAGTTATGTGCTATGGTTTGTGTTAGAGGTTAGGGTTAGGTTTACTGGTGAGGGTTAGGGTTACGTTTAGGGGGTAGCATTAGGGTTAGGGTTAGGGTTAAGGGATAGGATTAGGGTTAAGTGTTGGGCTTAGGGTTAGGGTTTAGTGTTAGGGTTATCATTAAGGATTAGGTGTAGGGTCAGGGTTAAATGCTTGGGTGCGGGTAATGGTTAGGGTCAGGGTTAAGGTTCACGGATAGGGTTAGTGTTAAGGGTTACGGGTAGGTTTAGGGTTCAGGGTTAGAGTTAGCATTAGGGCTGAAGGTTAGGATTAGGCGGTAGGTTAGATTTAGGGTTAGATCTAGGCGTTAGGGTAAGGGCTAGCGTTAGGGTTAAGAGATAGGGTTAGGTTTAATGCTTAGGATTAGGGTTAGGGTTTGGGGTTAAATTAAGTGTTAGGGGTTAGGTTTAAGTATCAAAGGTTAGGGTTATTTTTAGCTGTAGTGTTAGGGTTAGGGATAAGGGATCCCATTAGCATTAAGGGTCTTCCTTACTGTAGGGTTAAGGGTTAGGCTTAGAGTTAAAGGTTAAGGTTAGGGTCTGTGTTAAGATTTAGGGTGAGGGTTAACGGTTAGGGTAAAGGTTAAGCGTTAGGGTTAGGGATTAGTGATTAGGGTTTTTGGTTAGTGTTAGGGTTAGCGGTTAGGAGTTAGTGTTTTATGAAGGGGTATGGTTAGAATTAGGATTGGGGTTAGAGTTAGGGTGAGGTATAGGGGTTAGGTTTAGGGGTTAGTTTTAGGGTAAAAGGATAGGATTAGGGTTACGGGTTGGGCTTAGGTTTAGGGTTAAAGTTTACTGCTAGAGTTAGGGATAGGGTTCAGGGTTAGCTTTAGGGGTTCTGGTTAGGGGTAGGTGTTAGGTTAGTGTCAGGGTTAGGTCTAGTCGTGAGGGTAAGGTTTAGGGTTAGCTTTAAGAGCTAGGGTTAGGTTTAATGGTTAGGATTAGGATTAGGGTTAAGGGTTAGGGTAAGGCTTAGGGGTTAGGGTCAAGGGTTAGTGTCAAGGGTTAGGGTTTTTGTTAGGCATAGCGTTGGGGTTAGAAGTAAGGGTTACTGTCAGTGTTAGGGTTGTAGGTAGGGTTACGGTTAGGGTTAGCGGTTTAGAATTAGGGTTAGGGATTAGGTGTCACAGTGATGACTAGGAGATAGGGTTAGAATTATGGGATAGGGGTTGTTCTCAGGAAATGGGTTATGCATTAACGTTAGGATAAGATGTTAAAGTTAGGCGCCCGGTGACGTTTACGTGTTAAGGGGAGAAATAGGAACAGGGTTGGGTGTTATGTTCAGGGTTAGGGTTATCTGTTAAAGGTATTGTTTATGCTTAGCGCACGGGCCCTGTCTGCATTAGGCGGGCGGGGGGAGTTTAGGGGGCTGGGATTGTACCCGGGAACCCACTCTATCATACTCTGGGTATGGGCCCGTGGGTTTCATGCAGGACACAGTGGTAGAGCCTCCTTTCACGCATGGCATGGGAGGATTGCAGGCTTTCTAAACTCTAAGAAAGCAAGAAGTCTGAGAATTAGATTTAGGGTTAGGATTCTGGTTAGGGTTAAGGATGAAGTTTAGTGTTAGGGTGAGGGCTTAGGGTTAGGGATTAGGGTTAGGGTTAAAGGTTACTCTTAGGTTTAACGGTTACACTTTGGTTTAGGGTTGAGGTTTACGGTTAGGGTTAAGATGAGGGGTTAGGGTTTGGTACAGGGTTCGGGTTAAGTGTTAGGTTTAGGGTTGAAGATTAGGATTAGGGTTAGGATTAAAGGTTAGCGTGAGAGTTAACGCTTAGGGTTAAGGTTAAGAGTTAGGGTTTAGGGTTAGGGTTAGGGTTAGTTTTAGGGTTAGAGTTATGTGCTATGGTTTGTGTTAGAGGTTAGGGTTAGGTTTACTGGTCACGGTTAGGGTTACGTTTAGGGGTTAGCATTAGGGTTAGGGTTAGGGTTAAGGGATAGGATTAGGGTTAAGTGTTGGGCTTAGGGTTAGGGTTTAGTGTTAAGGTTAGCATTAAGGATTAGGGTTAGGGTCAGGGTTAAATTCTTGGGTGCGGGTAATGGTTAGGGTCAGGGTTTAGGTTCACGGATAGGGTTAGTGTTAAGGGTTACGGGTAGGTTTAGGGTTCAGTGTTAATGTTAGCATTAGGGCTTAAGGTTAGGATTAGGCGGTAGGTTAGATTTAGGGTTAGACCTAGGCGTTAGGGTAAGGGCTAGCGTTAGGGTTAAGAGATAAGGTTAGGTTTAATGCTTAGGATTAGGGTTAGTGTTTGGGGTTAAAGTAAGTGTTAGGGGTTAGGTTTAAGGATCCAAGGTTAGGGTTATTTTTAGCTGTAGTGTTAGGGTTAGGGATAAGGGATCCCATTAGCATTAAGGGTCTTCCTTACTGTAGGGTTAAGGGTTAGGCTTAGAGTTAAAGGTGAAGGTTAGGGTCAGTGTTAAGATTTAGGGTGAGGGTTAACGGTTAGGGTAAAGGTTAAGCGTTAGGGTTAGGGATTAGTGATTAGGGTTTTTGGTTAGTGTTAGGGTTAGCGGTTAGGAGTTAGTGTTTTATGAAGGGGTATGGTTAGAATTAGGATTGGGGTTAGAGTTAGGGTGAGGTATAGGGGTTAGGTTTAGGGGTTAGTTTTAGGGTAAAAGGATAGGATTAGGGTTACGGGTTGGGCTTAGGTTTAGGGTTAAAGTTTACTGCTAGGGTTAGGGATAGGGTTCAGGGTTAGCTTTAGGGGTTCTGGTTAGGGTTAGGTGTTAGGTTAGTGTCAGGGTTAGGTCTAGTCGTGAGGGTAAGGTTTAGGGTTAGCTTTAAGAGCTAGGGTTAGGTTTAATGGTTAGGATTAGGATTAGGGTTAAGGGTTAGGGTAAGGCTTAGGGGTTAGGGTGAAGGGTTAGGGTCAAGGGTTAGGGTTTTTGTTAGGCATAGCGTTGGGGTTAGAAGTAAGGGTTACTGTCAGTGTTAGGGTTGTAGGTAGGGTTACGGTTAGGGTTAGCGGTTTAGAATTAGGGTTAGGGATTAGGTGTCACAGTGATGACTAGGAGATAGGGTTAGAATTATGGGATAGGGGTTGTTCTCAGGAAATGGGTTATGCATTAACGTTAGGATAAGAGGTTAAAGTTAGGCGCACGGTGAGGTTTACGTGTTAAGGGGAGAAATAGGAACAGGGTTGGGTGTTATGTTCAGGGTTAGGGTTATCTGTTAAAGGTATTGTTTATGCTTAGCGCACGGGCCCTGTCTGCATTAGGCGGGCGGGGGGAGTTTAGGGGGCTGGGATTGTACCCGGGAACCCACTCTATCATACTCTGGGTATGGGCCCGTGGGTTTCATGGAGGACATAGTGGTAGAGCCTCCTTTCACGCATGGCATGGGAGGATTGCAGGCTTTCTAAACTCTAAGAAAGCAAGAAGTCTGAGAATTAGATTTAGGGTTAGGATTATAGTTAGGGTTAAGGATGAAGTTTAGTGTTAGGGTGAGGGCTTAGGGTTAGGGCTTAGGGTTAGGGTTAAAGGTTACTCTTAGGTTTAACGGTTACACTTTGGTTTAGGGTTGAGGTTTACGGTTAGGGTTAAGATGAGGGGTTAGGGTTTGGTACAGGGTGAGGGTTAAGTGTTAGGTTTAGGGTTGAAGATTAGGATTAGGGTTAGGATTAAAGGTTAGCGTGAGAGTTAACGCTTAGGGTTAAGGTTAATAGTTAGGGTTTAGGGTTAAGTTTAGGGTTACTTTTAGGGTTAGAGTTATGTGCTATGGTTTGTGTTAGAGGTTAGGGTTAGGTTTACTGGTCACGGTTAGGGTTAGGTTTAGGGGTTAGCATTAGGGTTATGGTTAGGCTTAGGGTTAAGGGATAGGATTAGGGTTAAGTGTTGGGCTTAGGGTTAGGGTTTTGTGTTAAGGTTAGCATTAAGGATTAGGGTTAGAATCAGGGTTAAATGCTTGGGTGCGGGTAATTGTTAGGGTCAGGGTTAAGGTTGACAGATAGGGTTAGTGTTAAGGGTTACGGGTAGGTTTAGGGTTCAGGGTTAGTGTTAGCATTAGGGCTTAAGGTTAGGATTAGGCGGTAGGTTAGATTTAGGGTTAGATCTAGGCGTTAGGGTAAGGGCTAGCGTTAGGGTTAAGAGATAGGGTTAGGTTTAATGCTTAGGATTAGGGTTAGGGTTTGGGGTTAAAGTAAGTGTTAGGGGTTAGGTTTAAGGATCCAAGGTTAGGGTTATTTTTAGCTGTAGTGTTAGGGTTAGGGATAAGGGATCCCATTAGCATTAAGGGTCTTCCTTACTGTAGGGTTAAGGGTTAGGCTTAGAGTTAAAGGTGAAGGTTAGGGTCAGTGTTAAGATTTAGGGTGAGGGTTAACGGTTAGGGTAAAGGTTAAGCGTTAGGGTTAGGGATTAGTGATTAGGGTTTTTGGTTAGTGTTAGGGTTAGCGGTTAGGAGTTAGTGTTTTATGAAGGGGTATGGTTAGAATTAGGATTGGGGTTAGAGTTAGGGTGAGGTATAGGGGTTAGGTTTAGGAGTTAGTTTTAGGGTAAAAGGATAGGATTAGGGTTACGGGTTGGGCTTAGGTTTAGGGTTAAAGTTTACTGCTAGGGTTAGGGATAGGGTTCAGGGTTAGCTTTAGGGGTTCTGGTTAGGGTTAGGTGTTAGGTTAGTGTCAGGGTTAGGTCTAGTCGTGAGGGTAAGGTTTAGGGTTAGCTTTAAGAGCTAGGATTAGGTTTAATGGTTAGGATTAGGATTAGGGTTAAGGGTTAGGGTAAGGCTTAGGGGTTAGGGTCAAGGGTTAGGGTTTTTGTTAGGCATAGCGTTGGGGTTAGAAGTAAGGGTTACTGTCAGTGTTAGGGTTGTGGGTAGGGTTACGGTTAGGGTTAGCGGTTTAGAATTAGGGTTAGGGATTAGGTGTCACAGTGATGACTAGGAGATAGGGTTAGAATTATGGGATAGGGGTTGTTCTCAGGAAATGGGTTATGCATTAACGTTAGGATAAGAGGTTAAAGTTAGGCGCACGGTGAGGTTTACGTGTTAAGGGGAGAAATAGGAACAGGGTTGGGTGTTATGTTCAGGGTTAGGGTTATCTGTTAAAGGTATTGTTTATGCTTAGCGCACGGGCCCTGTCTGCATTAGGCGGGCGGGGGGAGTTTAGGGGGCTGGGATTGTACCCGGGAACCCACTCCATCATACTCTGGGTATGGGCCCGTGGGTTTCATGGAGGACATAGTGGTAGAGCCTCCTTTCACGCATGGCATGGGAGGATTGCAGGCTTTCTAAACTCTAAGAAAGCAAGAAGTCTGAGAATTAGATTTAGGGTTAGGATTATAGTTAGGGTTAAGGATGAAGTTTAGTGTTAGGGTGAGGGCTTAGGGTTAGGGCTTAGGGTTAGGGTTAAAGGTTACTCTTAGGTTTAACGGTTACACTTTGGTTTAGGGTTGAGGTTTACGGTTAGGGTTAAGATGAGGGGTTAGGGTTTGGTACAGGGTGAGGGTTAAGTGTTAGCTTTAGGGTTGAAGATTAGGATTAGGGTTAGGATTAAAGGTTAGCGTGAGAGTTAACGCTTAGGGTTAAGGTTAATAGTTAGGGTTTAGGGTTAGGTTTAGGGTTAGTTTTAGGGTTAGAGTTATGTGCTATGGTTTGTGTTAGAGGTTAGGGTTAGGTTTACTGGTCACGGTTAGGGTTAGGTTTAGGGGTTAGCATTAGGGTTATGGTTAGGCTTAGGGTTAAGGGATAGGATTAGGGTTAAGTGTTGGGCTTAGGGTTAGGGTTTTGTGTTAAGGTTAGCATTAAGGATTAGGGTTAGAATCAGGGTTAAATGCTTGGGTGCGGGTAATTGTTAGGGTCAGGGTTAAGGTTGACAGATAGGGTTAGTGTTAAGGGTTACAGGTAGGTTTAGGGTTCAGGGTTAGTGTTAGCATTAGGGCTTAAGTTTAGGATTAGGCGGTAGGTTAGATTTAGGGTTAGATCTAGGCGATAGGGTAAGGGCTAGCGTTAGGGTTAAGAGATAGGGTTAGGTTTAATGCTTAGGATTAGGGTTAGGGTTTGGGGTTAAAGTAAATGTTAGGGGTTAGGTTTAAGGATCCAAGGTTAGGGTAATTTTTAGCTGTAGTGTTAGGGTTAGGGATTAGGGATCCCATTAGCATTAAGGGTCTTCGTTACTGTAGGGTTAAGGGTTAGGCTTAGAGTTAAAGGTTAATGTTAGGGTCAGTGTTAAGATTTAGGGTGAGGGTTAACGGTTAGGGTAAAGGTTAAGCGTTAGGGTTAGGGATTAGTGATTAGGGTTTTTGGTTAGTGTTAGGGTTAGCGGTTAGGAGTTAGTGTTTTATGAAGGGGTATGGTTAGAATTAGGATTGGGGTTAGAGTTAGGGTGAGGTATAGGGGTTAGGTTTAGGGGTTAGTTTTAGGGTAAAAGGATAGGATTAGGGTTACGGGTTGGGCTTAGGTTTAGGGTTAAAGTTTACTGCTAGGGTTAGGGATAGGGTTCAGGGTTAGCTTTAGGGGTTCTGGTTAGGGTTAGGTGTTAGGTTAGTGTCAGGGTTAGGTCTAGTCGTGAGGGTAAGGTTTAGGGTTAGCTTTAAGAGCTAGGGTTAGGTTTAATGGTTAGGATTAGGATTAGGGTTAAGGGTTAGGTTAAGGCTTAGGGGTTAGGGTCAAGGGTTAGGGTTTTTGTTAGGCATAGCGTTGGGGTTAGAAGTAAGGGTTACTGTCAGTGTTAGGGTTGTAGGTAGGGTTACGGTTAGGGTTAGCGGTTTAGAATTAGGGTTAGGGATTAGGTGTTACAGTGATGACTAGGAGATAGGGTTAGAATTATGGGATAGGGGTTGTTCTCAGGAAATGGGTTATGCATTAACGTTAGGATAAGAGGTTAAAGTTAGGTGCACGGTGAGGTTTACGTGTTAAGGGGAGAAATAGGAACAGGGTTGGGTGTTATGTTCAGGGTTAGGGTTATCTGTTAAAGGTATTGTTTATGCTTAGCGCACGGGCCCTGTCTGCATTAGGCGGGCGGGGGGAGTTTAGGGGGCTGGGATTGTACCCGGGAACCCACTCTATCATACTCTGGGTATGGGCCCGTGGGTTTCATGCAGGACACAGTGGTAGAGCCTCCTTTCACGCATGGCATGGGAGGATTGCAGGCTTTCTAAACTCTAAGAAAGCAAGAAGTCTGAGAATAAGATTTAGGGTTAGGGTTATGGTTAGGGTAAAGGATGAAGTTTAGTGTTAGGGTGAGGGCTTAGGGTTAGGGATTAGGGTTAGGGTTAAAGGTTACTCTTAGGTTTAACGGTTACACTTTGGTTTAGGGTTGAGGTTTACGGTTAGGGTTAAGATGAGGGGTTAGGGTTTGGTAGACGTTTAGGGTTAAGTGTTAGGTTTAGGGTTGAAGATTAGGATTAGGGTTAGGATTAAAGGTTAGCGTGAGAGTTAACGCTTAGGGTTAAGATTAAGAGTTAGGGTTTACGGTTAGGCTTAGGGTTAGATTTAGGGTTAGAGTTATGTGCTATGGTTTGTGTTAGGGGTTAGGGTTAGGTTTACTGTTCACGGTTAGGGTTGGGTTTAGGGGTTAGCATTAGGGTTAGGGATTAGGTTTAGGGTAAGGGTCTAGAGTTAATGTTGGGCTTTAGGCTCGGGGCTTAGGTTCAGGGTCAGGGGTTAGCGTTCGTGGTAGGGCTTAGCTTTAGCGGTCAGTTTAAGGGCACAGGACCTGGTTAATCTACGGTGAGAGGGGTGCGGTCGGAGTCACCACGAAAGCACAACATCATTTCCTGGGCCTTGGGACAGGACCTCCATGCAGGACTCAGGCGGAGCCTCATCTCACACATGGCATGGCTGTATTGTAGGCTTGCTTCACTCTGGGAATGGAAGTAGTGTGAGAATTAGGGTTGGGGTTGGGGTTAGGGTTTTTCGTGTTAGGGGTTAGGTTTCGAGTCAGGGTTAGGTGCTAGGGATTAGTGGTTAGGGTTAGAGTTAGTGTTAGGGGTAAGGTGTTAAGTCTGGGTTAGGGGGCCAGGGTAAGGTTTAGGGTTGGAGTTAGCGTTAGGGTTAGCGGTTAGGGTTAAGGGATAGGGTTAGGATTCAGGGTGAGGGTTAGAGGGTTAACAGTTGGGGTTAGGCTTAGGGGTTAGGGATAGTGTTAGGGTTAAGGGTTAGGAGCTTGGTTCAGGTTTAAGGTTAGCATTAGGGGTTGGGGTTAGTGTTAACTGTAGGTCAGTGTTGGGGTTAGATCTCTAGGCATTAGGGTAAAGGTTAGGGTTAGGGTTAAGAGTTAGGGTTCTGTTTAATGGTTAGGATTGGGAATAGGGTTAAGGGTTAGGGTTAAGGTTAGGGGTTATGACGAAGGATCAACGGTTAGGGTTACTTTTAGGCGTAGGGTTAGGGTAAGGGGTTAGGGTTAGTGATAGTGTTGTTGGTCGGGTTAAGGTTAGGGTTGGCGTTTCAGAAGTAGGGATTAGGTGTTACGGTTATAGCTAGGAGTTAGGGTTATAATGACGGTATAGGGCTTGTTCTCAGGGTGTCATGCATTAACGTTAAGATATGGGGTTAAAGTTAGGGTTATGGTGAGGTTTACCTGTTAAGGTGAGCAGTAGGATGAGGGTTAGGTGTTATGTTGTGGGTTAGGCTTATGGGTGAGGGGTAGGGTTTATGCTTAGGGCACGGGCCCTGTATGCCCTAGGAGGCAAAGTTAGGTGTCTGTGATGGTCGCTGGGAACCCACTCTACCGCACGCAGTGTATGCGCCTCTGGGTTTCATGCAGGACACTGTGGCAGAGCCTCCTTTCACGCATGGCATGGGAGGATTGCAGGCTTTCTAAACTCTAAGAAAGCAAGAAGTCTGAGAATTAGATTTAGGGTTAGGGTTATGGTTAGGGTTAAGGATGAAGTTTAGTGTTAGGGTGAGGGCTTAGGGTTAGGGATTAGGGTTAGGGTTAAAGGTTACTCTTAGATTTAACGGTTACACTTTGGTTTAGGGTTGAGGTTTACGGTTAGGGTTAAGATGAGGGGTTAGGGTTTGGTACAGGGTTAGGGTTAAGTGTTAGGTTTAGGGTTGAAGATTAGGATTAGGGTTAGGATTAAAGGTTAGCGTGAGAGTTAACGCTTAGGGTTAAGGTTAAGATTTAGGGTTTAGGGTTAGGGTTAGGGTTAGTTTTAGGGTTAGAGTTTTGTGCTATGTTTTGTGTTAGAGGTTAGGGTTAGGTTTACTGGTCACGGTTAGGGTTACGTTTAGGGGTTAGCATTAGGGTTAGGGTTAGGGTTAAGGGATAGGATTAGGGTTAAGTGTTGGGCTTAGGGTTAGGGTTTAGTGTTAGGGTTATCATTAAGGATTAGGGTTAGGGTCAGGGTTAAATGCTTGGGTGCGGGTAATGGTTAGGGTCAGGGTTAAGGTTCACGGATAGGGTTAGTGTTAAGGGTTACAGGTAGGTTTAGGGTTCAAGGTTAGTGTTAGCATTAGGGCTTAAGGTTAGGATTAGGCGGTAGGTTAGATTTATGGATAGATCTAGGCGTTAGGGTAAGGGCTAGCGTTAGGGTTAAGAGATAGGTTTAGGTTTAAAGCTTAGGATTAGGGTTAGGGTTTGGGGTTAAAGTAAGTGTTAGGGGTTAGGTTTAAGGATCCAAGGTTAGGGTTATTTTTAGCTGTAGTATTAGGGTTAGGGATAAGGGATCCCATTAGCATTAAGGGTCTTCCTTACTGTAGGGTTAAGGGTTAGGCTTAGAGTTAAAGGTGAAGGTTAGGGTCAGTGTTAAGATTTAGGGTGAGGGTTAACGGTTAGGGTAAAGGTTAAGCGTTAGGGTTAGGGATTAGTGATTAGGGTTTTTGGTTAGTGTTATTGTTAGCGGTGAGGAGTTAGTGTTTTATGAAGGGGTATGGTTAGAATTAGGATCGGGGTTAGAGTTAGGGTGAGGTATAGGGGTTAGGTTTAGGGGTTAGTTTTAGGGTAAAAGGATAGGATTAGGCTTACGGGTTGGGCTTAGGTTTAGGGTTAAAGTTTACTGCTAGGGTTAGGGATAGGGTTCAGGGTTAGCTTTAGGGGTTCTGGTTAGGGTTAGGTGTTAGGTTAGTGTCAGGGTTAGGTCTAGTCGTGAGGGTAAGGTTTAGGGTTAGCTTTAAGATCTAGGGTTACGTTTAATGGTTAGGATTAGGATTAGGGTTAAGGGTTAGGGTAAGGCTTAGTGGTTAGGGTGAAGGGTTAGGGTCAAGGGTTAGGGTTTTTGTTAGGCATAGCGTTGGGGTTAGAAGTAAGGGTTACTGTCAGTGTTAGCGTTGTAGGTAGCGTTACGGTTAGGGTTAGTGGTTTAGAATTAGGGTTAGGGATTAGGTGTCACAGTGATGACTAGGAGATAGGGTTAGAATTATGGGATAGGGGTTGTTCTCAGGAAATGGGTTATGCATTAATGTTAGGATAAGAGGTTAAAGTTAGGCGCACGGTGAGGTTTACGTGTTAAGGGGAGAAATAGGAACAGGGTTGGGTGTTATGTTCAGGGTTTGGGTTATCTGTTAAAGGTATTGTTTATGCTTAGCGCACGGGCCCTGTCTGCATTAGGCGGGCGGGGGGAGTTTAGGGGGCTGGGATTGTACCCGGGAACCCACTCTATCATACTCTGGGTATGGGCCCGTGGGTTTCATGCAGGACACAGTGGTAGAGCCTCCTTTCACGCATGGCATGGGAGGATTGCAGGCTTTCTAAACTCTAAGAAAGCAAGAAGTCTGAGAATTAGATTTAGGTTTAGGATTATAGTTAGGGTTAAGGATGAAGTTTAGTGTTAGGGTGAGGGCTTAGGGTTAGGGATTAGGGTTAGGGTTAAAGGTTACTCTTAGGTTTAACGGTTACACTTTGGTTTAGGGTTTAGGTTTACGGGTAGGGTTAAGATGAAGGGTTAGGGTTTCGTACAGGGTTAGGGTTAAGTGTTAGGTTTAGGGTTGAAGATTAGAATTAGGGTTAGGATTAAAGGTTAGCGTGAGAGTTAACGCTTAGGGTTTAGGTTAAGAGTTAGGGTTTAGGGTTAGGGTTAGGGTTAGTTTTAGGGTTAGAGTTATGTGCTATGGTTGGTGTTAGAGGTTAGGGTTAGGTTTACTGGTCACGGTTAGGGTTACGTTTAGGGGTTAGCATTAGGGTTAGGGTTAGGGTTACGGTTAAGGGATAGGATTAGGGTTAAGTGTTGGACTTAGGGTTAGGGTTTAGTGTTAGGGTTAGCATTAAGGATTAGGGTTAGGGTCAGGGTTAAATGCTTGGGTGCAGGTAATGGTTAGGGTCAGGGTTTAGGTTCACGGATAGGGTTAGTGTTAAGGGTTACGGGTAGGTTTAGGGTTCAGGGTTAGTGTTAGCATTAGGGCTTAAGGTTAGGATTAGGCGGTAGGTTAGATTTAGGGTTAGATCTAGGCGTTAGGGTAAGGGCTAGCATTAGGGTTAAGAGATAGGGTTAGGTTGAATGCTTAGGATTAGGGTTAGGGTTTGGGGTTAAAGTAAGTGTTAGGGGTTAGGTTTAAGGATCCAAGGTTAGGGTTATTTTTAGCTGTAGTGTTAGGGTTAGGGATAAGGGATCCCATTAGCATTAAGGGTCTTCCTTACTGTAGGGTTAAGGGTTAGGCTTAGAGTTAAAGGTTAAGGTTAGGGTCAGTGTTAAGATTTAGGGTGAGGGTTAACGGTTAGGGTAAAGGATAAGCGTTAGGGTTAGGGATTAGTGATTAGGGTTTTTGGTTAGTGTTAGGTTTAGCAGTTAGGAGTTAGTGTTTTATGAAGGGGTATGGTTAGAATTAGGATTGGGGTTAGAGTTAGGGTGAGGTATAGGGGTTAGGTTTAGGGGTTAGTTTTAGGGTAAAAGGATAGGAGTAGGGTTACGGGTTGGGCTTAGGTTTAGGGTTAAAGTTTACTGCTGGGGTTAGGGATAGGGTTCAGGGTTATCTTTAGGGGTTCTCGTTAGGGTTAAACGCTGAACACCTGCAAATAATTTTCAACGTATTGGTTAATTGAAAAGCTCTGCGGCATACTTCTTGGAACAAGCCAGTTACCTGTTCCCACGGAAAGAGGAGTATATAGAACCATGGTGGATTTCCAGCTGATGAAGTAAAGGATTATTAAAGGAACGGGATGACCATGGGGATCATCGTCAATTCTCTGAAACAGAATCCGCCCTTTTCACCTGCCAAACACATGCCCACTTCTCCTCTCTGGGGATAATAAAAACTAACCAGCGAACTGACAGAGGGCCTGACCCCCCCATCCACATCGACCACACACACAAAAAAACCGTACCCTCCAGCTACTAATTATAATGCTAACTTGCAAAATTTCGCTGCATTTTAAAACAATGGAAAAATGGTGGTGGGATGATACTTAGAAGAATGGCTTCTTGTCTGTCTCCACTAACAAAAATAGGCAACACCAAGTCAGCTACGCCTCAGCATAGTTATGTCCGTCGCAGCCTTCTTGGGTTTCAGGAGGCACATACAAACGTTATCAAAATTATGGTGAAACGCTGAAAACCTGCAAATAATTTTCAACGTACTGGTTAATTTGAAAACTCTCCAGCATACTTCCTGGAACAAGCCAGGTACCTGTGCCCACGCAAAGTGGAGTATATAGAACCATGGTGGATTTCCAGCTGATGAAGTAAAGGATTATTAAAGGAACGGGATGACCATGGGGATCATCGTTAATTCTGTGAAACAGAATCCGCCCTTTTCACCTGCCAAACACATGCCCACATCTCCTCTCTGGGGATAATAAAAACTAACCAGCGAACTGACAGAGGGCCTGACCCCCCCATCCACATCGACCACACACACAAAAAAAAACCGTACCCTCCAGCTACTAATTATAATGCTAACTTGCAAAATTTCCCTGCATTTTAAAACAATGGAAAAATGGTGGTGGGATGATACTTAGAAGAATGGCTTCTTGTCTGTCTCCACTAACAAAAATAGGCAACACCAAGTCAGCTACGCCTCAGCATAGTTATGTCCGTAGCAGCCATATTTGGTTTCAGTAGGCACATACACACGTTATCACAATCATGGTGAAACGCTGAAAACCTGCAAAGGATTTTCAACATACTGGTTAATTGAAAAGCTCTGAGGCATACTTCTTGGAACAAGCCAGTGTCCTGTGCCCACGCATAGAGAAGTATATAGAACCATGGTGGATTCCGAGCTCATGAAGCAAAGGATTCTTAAAGGAACGGGATTAGCATGCGGATCCTGTTTAATTCTCTGTAACAGATCTGCAGTTTTCACCTGCCATACTAATACCCACTTTTCCTCTCTGGGGATAATAAAAACAAACCAGCGAAGTGACAGAGGGCCTGACCAACACATCCACACCGACCCCACAGGAAAAAAAAAAAAAAACAAAAAACACCGTAGCCTCCAGCTACTAATTATAATTCTAATTTGCAAAATTTTCCTGAATTTTTAAACAATGGGGAAATGATGGTGGGATGATACTTAGAAGAATGGCTTCTTGTCAGTCTCCACTGACAAAAATAGGCAACACCAAGTCAGCCAGGCCTCAGCAGAGTTATGTCCGTAGCAGCCATATTTGGTTTCAGTAGGCACATACACACGTTATCACAATTATCGTGAAACGCTGAAAACCTGCAAATAATTTTCAACGTACACGTTAATTTGAAAACTCTCCAGCATACTTCTTGGAACAAGCCAGGTACCTGTGCCCACGCATAGAGGAGTATATAGAAACATGGTGGAATCCCAGCTGATGAAGAAAGGATTCTTAAAGGAATGAGATGACCATGCGGATCCTGTTTAATTCTCTGAAACAGAATCCGCACTTTTCACCTGCCAAACACATGCCCACTACTCTTCTCTGGGGATAATAAAAACAAACCAGCGATCTGAGAGAGGGCCTGAACACCCATCCTGACCCACCCCCCCAAAGAAAAAGTACCCTCCAGCTACTAATTATAATGCCAAATTGCAAAATTTCCCTGCATTTTTAAACAATGGGGAAATGATGTGGGATGATACTTAGAAGAATGGCTTCTTGTCAGTCTCCACTGACAAAAATAGGCAACACCAAGTCAGCTAGGCCTCAGCAGAGTTATGTCCGTAGCAGTCATATTTGGTTTCAGTAGGCACATACACACGTTATCACAATTATGGTGAAACGCTGAAAACCTGCAAAGGATTTTCAACATACTGGTTAATTGAAAAGCTCTGAGGCATACTTCTTGGAACAAGCCAGTTTCCTGTGCCCACGCATGGAGAAGTATATAGAACCATGGTGGATTTCCAGCTCATGAAGCAAAGGATTCTTAAAGGAAAGGGATTACCATGCAGATCCTGTTTAATTCTCTGAAACAGATCCGCAGTTTTCACCTGCCATACTAATACCCACTTCTCCTCTCTGGGGATAATAAAAACAAACCGGCGAACTTACAGAGGGCCTGACCAACACATCCACAGAGACCCCATAGGAAAAAAAAAAACAAAAAACACCTTAGCCTCCAGCAACTAATTATAATGCTAACTTGCAAAATTTTCTTGCCTTTTTAAACAATGGAAAAATGGTGGTGGGATGATACTTAGAAGAATGGCTTCTTGTCAGTCTCCACTAACAAAAATAGGCAACACCAAGTCAGCTACTCCTCAGCATAGTTATGTCCGTCGCAGCCTTCTTGGGTTTCAGGAGGCACAAACAAACGTTATCACAATTATGGTGAAACGCTGAACACCTGCAAATAATTTTCACCGTAGTGGTTAATTGAAAAGCTCTGCGGCATACTTCTTGGAACAAGCCAGTTACCGGTTACCACGCAAAGAGGAGTATATAGAACCAAGGTGGATTTCCAGCTGATGAAGTAAAGGATTATTAAAGGAACGGGATGACCATGGGGATCATCGTTAATTCTCTGAAACAGAATCCGCCCTTTTCACCTGCCAAACACATGCCCACTTCTCCTCTCTGGGGATAATAAATACTAACCAGCGAACTGACAGAGGGCCTGACCCCCCCATCCACATCGACCACACACAAAAAAAAAAAACCGTACCCTCCAGCTACTAATTATAATGCTAACTTGCAAAATTTCCCTGCATTTTAAAACAATGGAAAACTGGTGGTGGGATGATACTTAGAAGAATGGCTTCTTGTCAGTCTCCACTAACAAAAATAGGCAACACCAAGTCAGCTACTCCTCAGCATAGTTATGTCCGTCGCAGCCTTCTTGGGTTTCAGGAGGCACATAAAAACGTTATCAAAATTATGGTGAAACGCTGAAAACCTGCAAATAATTTTCAACGTACTGGTTAATTTGAAAACTCTCCAGCATACTTCTTGGAACAAGCCAGGTACCTGTGCCCACGCATAGAGGAGTATATAGAAACATGGTGGAATCCCAACTGATGAAGCAAAGGATTCTTAAAGGAATGAGATGACCATGCGGATCCTGTTTAATTCTCTGAAACAGAATCCGCACTTTTCACCTGCCAAACACATGCCCACTACTCTTCTCTGGGGATAATAAAAACAAAACAGCGATCTGACAGAGGGCCTGAACACCCATCCTGACCGACCCCACAAAAAAAAAGTACCCTCCAGCTACTAATTATAATGCCAATTTGCAAAATTACCCTGCATTTTTAAACAATGGAGAAATGATGGTGAGATGATACTTAGAAGAATGGCTTCTTCTCAGTCTCCACTAACAAAAATAGGCAACACCAAGTCAGCTACGCCTCAGCATAGTTATGTCCGTCGCAGCCTTCTTGGGTTTCAGGAGGCACAAACAAACGTTATCACAATTATGGTGAATCGCTGAACACCTGCAAATAACTTTCAACGTAGTGGTTAATTGAAATGCTCTGCGGCATACTTCTTGGAACAAGGCAGTTACCTGTTCCCACGCAAAGAGGAGTATATAGAACCATGGTGGATTTCCAGCTGATGAAGTAAAGGATTATTAAAGGAACGGGATGACCATGGGGATCATCGTTAATTCTCTGAAACAGAATCCGCCCTTTTCACCTGCCAAACACATGCCCACTTCTCCTCTCTGGGGATAATAAATACTAACCAGCGAACTGACAGAGGGCCTGATCCCCCCATCCACATCGACCACACACACAAAAAAAAAACCGTACCCTCCAGCTACTAATTATAATGCGAACTTGCAAAATTTCACTGCCTTTTAAAACATTGGAAAAATGGTGGTGGCATGATACTTAGAAGAATGGCTTCTTGTCAGTCTCCACTGACAAAAATAGCCAACACCAAGTCAGCTACGCCTCAGCATAGTTATGTCCGTAGCAGCCATATTTGGTTTCAGTAGGCACATACACACGTTATCACAATTATGGTGAAACGCTGAAAACCTGCAAAGGATTTTCAACATACTGGTTAATTGAAAAGCTCTGAGGCATACTTCTTGGAACAAGCCAGTGTCCTGTGCCCACGCATAGAGAAGTATATAGAACCATGGTGGATTCCGAGCTCATGAAGCAAAGGATTCTTAAAGGAACGGGATTAGCATGCGGATCCTGTTTAATTCTCTGTAACAGATCCGCAGTTTTCACCTGCCATACTAATACCCACTTTTCCTCTCTGGGGATAATAAAAACAAACCAGCGAAGTGACAGAGGGCCTGACCAACACATCCACACCGACCCCACAGGAAAAAAAAAAACAAAAAACACCGTAGCCTCCAGCTACTAATTATAATGCTAATTTGCAAAATTTTCCTGAATTTTTAAACAATGGGGAAATGGTGGTGGGATGATACTTAGAAGAATGGCTTCTTGTCAGTCTCCACTGACAAAAATAGGCAACACCAAGTCAGCTACTCCTCAGCATAGTTATGTCCGTCGCAGCCTTCTTGGGTTTCAGGAAGCACATAGACACGTTATCACAATTATCGTGAAACGCTGAAAACCTGCAAATAATTTTCAACGTACAGGTTAATTTGAAAACTCTCCAGCATACTTCTTGGAACAAGCCAGGTACCTGTGCCCACGCATAGAGGAGTACATAGAAACATGGTGGAATCCCAGCTGATGAAGAAAGGATTCTTAAAGGAATGAGATGACCATGCGGATCCTGTTTAATTCTCTGAAACAGAATCCGCACTTTTCTCCTGCCAAACACATGCCCACTACTCTTCTCTGGGGATAATAAAAACAAACCAGCGATCTGAGAGAGGGCCTGAACACCCATCCTGACCGACCCCCCCAAAAAAAAATACCCTCCAGCTACTAATTATAATGCCACATTGCAAAATTTCCCTGCATTTTTAAACAATGGGGAAATGATGTGGGATGATACTTAGAAGAATGGCTTCTTGTCAGTCTCCACTGACAAAAATAGGCAACACCAAGTCAGCTAGGCCTCAGCAGAGTTATGTCCATAGCAGCCATATTTGGTTTCAGTAGGCACATACACACGTTATCACAATTATGGTGAAATGCTGAAAACCTGCAAAGGATTTTCAACATACTTGTTAATTGAAAAGCTCTGAGGCATACTTCTTGGAACAAGCCAGTTTCCTGTGCCCACGCATGGAGAAGTATATAGAACCATGGTGGATTTCCAGCTCATGAAGCAAAGGATTCTTAAAGGAAAGGGATTACCATGCGGATCCTGTTTAATTCTCTGAAACAGATCCGCAGTTTTCACCTGCCATACTAATACCCACTTCTCCTCTCTGGGGATAATAAAAACAAACCAGCGAACTGACAGAGGGCCTGACCAACACATCCACAGAGACCCCATAGGAAAAAAAAAAAAACAAAAAACACCGTAGCCTCCAGCTACTAATTATAATGCTAACTTGCAAAATTTTCTTGCATTTTTAAACAATGGAAAAATGGTGGTGGGATGATACTTAGAAGAATGGCTTCTTGTCAGTCTCCACTAACAAAAATAGGCAACACCAAGTCAGCTACTCCTCAGCATAGTTATGTCCGTCGCAGCCTTCTTGGGTTTCAGGAGGCACAAACAAACGTTATCACAATTATGGTGAAACGCTGAACACCTGCAAATAATTTTCACCGTAGTGGTTAATTGAAAAGCTCTGCGGCATACTTCTTGGAACAAGCCAGTTACCGGTTACCACGCAAAGAGGAGTATATAGAACCATGGTGGATTTCCAGCTGATGAAGTAAAGGATTATTAAAGGAACGGGATGACCATGGGGATCATCCTTAATTCTCTGAAAAAGAATCCGCCCTTTTCACCTGCCAAACACATGCCCACTACTCTTCTCCGGGTATAATAAAAACAAACCAGAAATCTGACAGAGGGCCTGAACACCCATCCTGACCGACCCCACAAAAAAAAAAGGACCCTCCAGCTACTAATTATAATGCCAATTTGCAAAATTTCCCTGCATTTTTAAACAATGGAGAAATGATGGTGAGATGATACTTAGAAGAATGGATTCTCGTCAGTCTCCACTAACAAAAATAGGCAAAACCAAGTCAGCTACGCCTCAGCATAGTTATGTCCGTCGCAGCCTTATTGGGTTTCAGGAGGCACAAACAAACGTTATCACAATTATGGTGAATCGCTGAACACCTGCAAATAATTTTCAACGTAGTGGTTAATTGAAAAGCTCTGCGGCATACTTCTTGGAACAAGCCAGTTACCTGTTCCCACGCAAAGAGGAGTATATAGAACCATGGTGGATTTCCAGCTGATGAAGTAAAGGATTATTAAAGGAACGGGATGACCATGGGGATCATCGTTAATTCTCTGAAACAGAATCCGCCCTTTTCACCTGCCAAACACATGCCGACTTCTCCTCTCTGGGGATAATAAATACTAACCAGCGAACTGACAGAGGGCCTGACCCCCCCATCCACATCGACCACACACAAAAAAAAAAAAACCGTACCCTCCAGCTACTAATTATAATGCTAACTTGCAAAATTTCCCTGCATTTTAAAACAATGGAAAAATGGTGGTGGGATGATACTTAGAAGAATGGCTTCTTGTCAGTCTCCAGTAACAAAAATAGGCAACACCAAGTCAGCTACTCCTCAGCATAGTTATGTACGTCGCAGCCTTCTTGGGTTTCAGGAGGCACAAACAAACGTTATCACAATTATGGTGAAACGCTGAACACTTGCAAATAATTTTCAACGTAGTGGTTAATTGAAAAGCTCTGCGGCATACTTCTTGGAACAAGCCAGTTACCTGTTCACACGCAAAGAGGAGTATATAGAACCATGGTGGATTTCCAGCTGATGAAGTAAAGGATTATTAAAGGAACGGGATGACCATGGGGATCATCGTTAATTCTCTGAAACAGAATCCGCCCTTTTCACCTGCCAAACACATGCCCACTTCTCCTCTCTGGGGATAATAAAAACTAACCAGCGAACTGACAGAGGGCCTGACCACCCCATCCACATCGACACACACACAAAAAAACCGTACCCTCCAGCTACGAATTATAATGCTAACTTGCAAAATTTCCCTGCCTTTTAAAACATTGGAAAAATGGTGGTGGCATGATACTTAGAAGAATGGCTTCTTGTCAGTTTCCACTGACAAAAATAGGCAACACCAAGTCAGCTACGCCTCAGCATAGTTATGTCCGTAGCAGCCATATTTGGTTTCAGTAGGCACATACACACGTTATCACAATTATGGTGAAACGCTGAAAACCTGCAAAGGATTTTCAACATACTGGTTAATTGAAAAGCTCTGAGGCATACTTCTTGGAACAAGCCAGTGTCCTGTGCCCACGCATAGAGAAGTATATAGAACCATGGTGGATTTCGAGCTCATGAAGCAAAGGATTCTTAAAGGAACGGGATTAGCATGCGGATCCTGTTTAATTCTCTGTAACAGATCTGCAGTTTTCACCTGCCATACTAATACCCACTTTTCCTCTCTGGGGATAATAAAAACAAACCAGCGAAGTGACAGAGGGCCTGACCAAAACATCCACACCGACCCCACAGGAAAGAAAAAAAAAACAAAAAACACCGTAGCCTCCAGCTACTAATTATAATTCTAATTTGCAAAATTTTCCTGAATTTTTAAACAATGGGGAAATGATGGTGGGATGATACTTAGAAGAATGGCTTCTTGTCAGTCTCCACTGACAAAAATAGGCAACACCAAGTCAGCCAGGCCTCAGCAGAGTTATGTCCGTAGCAGCCATATTTGGTTTCAGTAGGCACATACACACGTTATCACAATTATCGTGAAACGCTGAAAACCTGCAAATAATTTTCAACGTACACGTTAATTTGAAAACTCTCCAGCATACTTCTTGGAACAAGCCAGGTACCTGTGCCCACGCATAGAGGAGTATATAGAAACATGGTGGAATCCCAGCTGATGAAGAAAGGATTCTTAAAGGAATGAGATGACCATGCGGATCCTGTTTAATTCTCTGAAACAGAATCCGCACTTTTCACCTGCCAAACACATGCCCACTACTCTTCTCTGGGGATAATAAAAACAAACCAGCGATCTGAGAGAGGGCCTGAACACCCATCCTGACCCACCCCTCCAAAAAAAAAGTACCCTCCAGCTACTAATTATAATGCCAAATTGCAAAATTTCCCTGCATTTTTAAACAATGGGGAAATGATGTGGGATGATACTTAGAAGAATGGCTTCTTGTCAGTCTCCACTGACAAAAATAGGCAACACCAAGTCAGCTAGGCCTCAGCAGAGTTATGTCCGTAGCAGCCATATTTGGTTTCAGTAGGCACATACACACGTTATCACAATTATGGTGAAACGCTGAAAACCTGCAAAGGATTTTCAACATACTGGTTAATTGAAAAGCTCTGAGGCATACTTCTTGGAACAAGCCAGTTTCCTGTGCCCACGCATGGAGAAGTATATAGAACCATGGTGGATTTCCAGCTCATGAAGCAAAGGATTCTTAAAGGAAAGGGATTACCATGCGGATCCTGTTTAATTCGCTGAAACAGATCCGCAGTTTTCACCTGCCATACTAATACCCACTTCTCCTCTCTGGGGATAATAAAAACAAACCGGCGAACTTACAGAGGGCCTGACCAACACATCCACAGAGACCCCATAGGAAAAAAAAAAACAAAAAACACCTTAGCCTCCAGCTACTAATTATAATGCTAACTTGCAAAATTTTCTTGCCTTTTTAAACAATGGAAAAATGGTGGTGGGATGATACTTAGAAGAATGGCTTCTTGTCAGTCTCCACTAACAAAAATAGGCAACACCAAGTCAGCTACTCCTCAGCATAGTTATGTCCGTCGCAGCCTTCTTGGGTTTCAGGAGGCACAAACAAACGTTATCACAATTATGGTGAAACGCTGAACACCTGCAAATAATTTTCACCGTAGTGGTTAATTGAAAAGCTCTGCGGCATACTTCTTGGAACAAGCCAGTTACCGGTTACCACGCAAAGAGGAGTATATAGAACCAAGGTGGATTTCCAGCTGATGAAGTAAAGGATTATTAAAGGAACGGGATGACCATGGGGATCATCGTTAATTCTCTGAAACAGAATCCGCCCTTTTCACCTGCCAAACACATGCCCACTTCTCCTCTCTGGGGATAATAAATACTAACCAGCGAACTGACAGAGGGCCTGACCCCCCCATTAACATCGACCACACACAAAAAAAAAAACCGTACCCTCCAGCTACTAATTATAATGCTAACTTGCAAAATTTCCCTGCATTTTAAAACAATGGAAAACTGGTGGTGGGATGATACTTAGAAGAATGGCTTCTTGTCAGTCTCCACTAACAAAAATAGGCAACACCAAGTCAGCTACTCCTCAGCATAGTTATGTCCGTCGCAGCCTTCTTGGGTTTCAGGAGGCACATAAAAACGTTATCAAAATTATGGTGAAACGCTGAAAACCTGCAAATAATTTTCAACGTACTGGTTAATTTGAAAACTCTCCAGCATACTTCTTGGAACAAGCCAGGTACCTGTGCCCACGCATAGAGGAGTATATAGAAACATGGTGGAATCCCAACTGATGAAGCAAAGGATTCTTAAAGGAATGAGATGACCATGTGGATCCTGTTTAATTCTCTGAAACAGAATCCGCACTTTTCACCTGCCAAACACATGCCCACTACTCTTCTCTGGGGATAATAAAAACAAACCAGTGATCTGACAGAGGGCCTGAACACCCATCCTGACCGACCCCACAAAAAAAAAAGTACCCTCCAGCTACTAATTATAATGCCAATTTGCAAAATTTCCCTGCATTTTTAAACAAAGGACAAATGATGGTGGGATGATACTTAGAAGAATGGCTTCTTGTCAGTCTCCACTAACAAAAATAGGCAACACCAAGTCAGCTAGGCCTCAGCATACTTATGTCCGTCGCAGCCTTCTTGGGTTTCAGGAGGCACAAACAAACGTTATCACAATTATGGTGAAACGCTGAACACCTGCAAATAATTTTCAACGTAGTGGTTAATTGAAAAGCTCTGCGGCATACTTCTTGGAACAAGCCAGTTACCTGTTCCCACGAAAAGAGGAGTATAGAGAACCATGGTGGATTTCCAGCTGATGAAGTAAAGGATTATTAAAGGAACGGGATGACCATGGGGATCATCGTTAACTCTCTGAAACAGAATCCGCCTTTTTCACCTGCCAAACACATGCCCACTTCTCCTCTCTGGGGATAATAAAAACTAACCAGCGAACTGACAGAGGGCCTGACCCCCCCATCCATATCGACCACACACAGACAAAAAAAAACCGTACCCTCCAGGTACTAATTATAATGCTAACTTGCAAAATTTCCCTGCATTTTAAAACAATGGAAAAATGGTGGTGGGATGATACTTAGAAGAATGGCTTCTTGTCAGTCTCCACTAACAAAAATAGGCAACACCAAGTCAGCTACTCCTCAGCATAGTTATTTCCGTCGCAGCCTTCTTGGGTTTCAGGAGGCACAAACAAACGTTATCACAATTATGGTGAAACGCTGAACACCTGCAAATAATTTTCAACGTAGTGGTTAATTGAAAAGCTCTGCGGCATACTTCTTGGAACAAGCCAGTTTCCTGTTCCCACGCAAAGAGGAGTATATAGAACCATGGTGGATTTCCAGCTGATGAAGTAAAGGATTATTAAAGGAACGGGATAACCATGGGGATCATCGTTAATTCTCTGAAACAGAATCCGCCCTTTTCACCTGCCGAACACATGCCCACTTCTCCTCTCTGGGGATAATAAAAACTAACCAGCGAACTAACAGAGGGCCTGACCCCCCCATCCACATCGACCACACACAAAAAAAAACCGTACCCTCCAGCTACTAATTATAATGCTAACTTGCAAAATTTCCCTGCATTTTAAAACAATGGAAAAATGGTGGTGGGATGATACTTAGAAGAATGGCTTCTTGTCTGTCTCCACTAACAAAAATAGGCAACACCAAGTCAGCTACTCCTCAGCATAGTTATGTCCGTCGCAGCCTCTTCGGTTTCAGGAGGCACATACAAACGTTATCAAAATTATGGTGAAACGCTGAAAACCTGCTAATAATTTTCAACGTACTGCTTAATTGAAAAGCTCTGCGCCATACTTCTTGGAACAAGCCAGTTACCTGTGCCCAAAAATAGAGGAGTATATAGAACCATGGTGGATTCCCAGCTGATGAAGCAAAAGTTTCCTAAAGGAACGGAATGAGCATGCGGATCCTGTTTCATTCTCTGAAAAAGAATCCGAAATTTTCACCTGCCAAACACATGCCCACTTCTCCTCTCTGGGGATAATAAAAACTAACCAGCGAACTGACAGAGGGCCTGAACACCCATCCTGACCGACCCCACAAAACAAAAAAGTACCCTCCAGCAACTAATTATAATGCCAATTTGCAAAATTTCCCTGCATTTTTAAACAATGGAGAAATGATGGTGGGATGATTCTTAGAAGAATGGCTTCTTGTCAGTCTCCACTGACAAAAATAGGCAACACCAAGTCAGCTACGCCTCAGCATAGTTATGTCCGTAGCAGCCATATTGGTCTCAGTAGGCACATACACACGTTATCACAATTATGGTGAAACAATGAAAACCTGCAAAGGATTTTCAACATACTGGTTCATTGAAAAGCTCTGAGGCATACTTCTTGGAACAAGCCAGTTTCCTGTGCCCACGCATAGAGAAGTATATAGAACCATGGTGGATTCCCAGCTCATGAAGCAAAGGATTCTTAAAGGAACGGGATTACCATGCGGATCCTGTTTAATTCTCTGAAACAGATCCGCAGTTTTCACCTGCCATACTAATACCCACTTCTCCTCTCTGGGGATAATAAAAACAAACCAGCGAACTGACAGAGGGCCTGACCAACACATCCACACCGACCCCACAGGAAAAAAAAAAAAACACCGTGGCCTCCAGCTACTAATTATAATGCTAACTTGCAAAATTTCCCTGCATTTTAAAACAATGGAAAAATGGTGGTGGGATAATACTGAGAAGAATGGCTTCTTGTCAGTCTCCACTAACAAAAATAGGCAACACCAAGTCAGCTACTCCTCAGCATAGTTATGTCCGTCGCAGCCTTCTTGGGTTTCAGGAGGCACAAACACACGTTATCACAATTATGGTGAAACGCTGAACACCTGCAAAGGATTTTCAACGTACTGGTTAATTGAAAAGCTCTGCGGCATACTTCTTGGAACAAGGCAGTTACCTGTTCCCACGCAAAGAGGAGTATATAGATCCATGGTGGATTTCCAGCTGATGAAGTAAAGGATTATTAAAGGAAGGGGATGACCATGGGGATCATCGTTAATTCTCTGAAACAGAATCCGTCCTTTTCACCTGCCAAACACATGCCCACTTCTCCTCTCTGGGGATAATAAAAACTAACCAGCGAACTGACAGAGAGCCTGACCCCCCCCATCCACATCGACCACACACACAAAAAAAAAACCGTACCCTCCAGGTACTAATTATAATGCTAACTTGCAAAATTTCCTTGCATTTTAAAACAATGGAAAAATGGTGGTGGGATGATACTTAGAAGAATGGCTTCTTGACAGTCTCCACTAACAAAAATAGGCAACACCAAGTCAGCTACGCCTCAGCATAGTTATGTCCGTAGCAGCCTTCTTGGGTTTCAGGAGGCACAAACACACGTTATCAAAATTATGGTGAAACGCTGAACACCTGCAAATAATTTTCAACGTACTGGTTAATTTGAAAGCTCTCCAGCATACTTCTTGGAACAAGCCAGGTACCTGTGCCCACGCATAGAGGAGTATATAGAAACATGGTGGAATCCCAGCTGATGAAGCAAAGGATTCTTAAAGGAATGAGATGACCATGCGGATCCTGTTTAATTCTCTGAAACAGAATCCGCACTTTTCACCTGCCAAACACATGCCCACTACTCTTCTCTGGGGATAATAAAAACAAACCAGCGATCTGACAGAGGGAATGAACACCCATCCTGACCGACCCCACAAAACAAAAAAGTACCCTCCAGCTACTAATTATAATGCCAATTTGCAAAATTTCCCTGCATTTTTAAACAATGGAGAAATGATGGTGGGATGATACTTAGAAGAATGGCTTCTTCTCAGTCTCCACTGACAAAAATAGGCAACACCAAGTCAGCTACACCTCAGCATAGTTATGTCCATAGCAGCCATATTTGGTTTCAGTAGGCACATACACACGTTATCAAAATTATGGTGAAACGCTGAAAACCTGCAAAGGATTTTCAACATACTGGTTCATTGAAAAGCTCTGAGGCATACTTCTTGGAACAAGCCAGTTTCCTGTGCCCACGCATAGACAAGTATATAGAACCATGGTGGATTCCCAGCTCATGAAGCAAAGGATTCTTAAAGGAACGGGATTACCATGCGGATCCTGTTTAATTCTCTGAAACAGATCCGCAGTTTTCACCTGCCATACTAATACCCACTTCTCCTCTCTGGGAATAATAAAAACAAACCAGCGAACTGACAGAGGGCCTGACCAACACATCCACACCGACCCCACAGGAAAAAAAAAAAAAAAAACACCGTAGCCTCCAGCTACTAATTATAATGCTAACTTGCAAAACATTCCTGCATTTTTAAAAAATGGAAAAATGATGGTGAGATGATACTTAGAAGAATGGATTCTTGTCAGTCTCCACTAACAAAAATAGGCAAAACCAAGTCAGCTACGCCTCAGCATAGTTATGTCCGTCGCAGGCTTCTTGGGTTTCAGGAGGCACAAACAAACGTTATCACAATTATGGTGAAACGCTGAACACCTGCAAATAATTTTCAACGTAGTGGTTAATTGAAAAGCTCTGCAGCATACTTTTTGGAACAAGCCAGTTACCTGTTCCCACGCAAAGAGGAGTATATAGAACCATGGTGGATTTCCAGCTGATGAAGTAAAGGATTATTAAAGGAACGGGATGACCATGGGGATCATCGTTAATTCTCTGAAACAGAATCCGCCCTTTTCACCTGCCAAACACATGCCCACTTCTCCTCTCTGAGGATAAGAAAAACTAACCAGCGAACTGACAGAGGGCCTGACCCCCACCATCCACATCGACCACACAAAAAAAAAAACCGTACCCTCCAGCTACTAATTATAATGCTAACTTGCAAAATTTCCCTGCATTTTAAAACAATGGAAAAATGGTGGTGGGATGATACCTAGAAGAATGGCTTCTTGTCAGTCTCCACTAACAAAAATAGGCAACACCAAGTCAGCTACTCCTCAGCATACGTATGTCCATCGCAGCCTTCTTGGGTTTCAGGAGGCACAAACAAACGTTATCACAATTATGGTGAAACGCTGAACACCTGCAAATAATTTTCAACGTAATGGTTAATTGAAAAGCTCTGCGGCACACTTCTTGGAACAAGCCAGTTACCTGTTCCCACGCAAAGAGGAGTATATAGAACCATGGTGGATTTCCAGCTGATGAAGTAAAGCATTATTAAAGGAACGGGATGACCATGGGGATCATCGTTAATTCTCTGAAACAGAATCTGCCCTTTTCACCTGCCAAACACATGCCCACTTCTCCTCTCTGGGGATAATAAAAACTAACCAGCGAACTGACAGAGGGCCTGACCCCACCCCCCATCCACATCGATCACACGCACAAAAAAAAAACCATACCCTCCAGCTACTAAGTATAATGCTAACTTGCAAAATTTCCCTGCATTTTAAAACAATGGAAAAATGGTGGTGGGATGATACTTAGAAGAATGGCTTCTTGACAGTCTCCACTAACAAAAAATAGGCAACACCAAGTCAGCTACGCCTCAGCATAGTTATGTCCGTCGCAGCCTTCTTGGGTTTCAGGGGGCACAAACACACGTTATCACAATTATGGTGAAACGCTGAACACCTGCAAGTAATTTTCAACGTAGTGGTTAATTGAAAAGCTCTGTGGCATACTTCTTGGAACAAGCCAGTTACCTGTTCCCACACAAAGAGGAGTATAGAGAACCATGGGAGTTTTCCAGCTGATGAAGTAAAGGATTATTAAAGGAACGGGATGACCATGGGGATCATCGTTAATTCTCTGAAACAGAATCCGCCCTTTTCACCTGCCAAACACATGCCCACTACTCTTCTCTGGGGATAATAAAAACTAACCAGCGAACTGACAGAGGGCCTGACCCCCCCCCATCCACATCGACCACACACACAAAAAAAAAACCGTACCCTCCAGCTACTAATTATAATGCTAACTTGCAAAATTTCCTTGCATTTTAAAACAATGGAAAAATGGTGGTGGATTGATACTTAGAAGAATGGCTTCTTGTCAGTCTCCACTAACAAAAATAGGCAACACCAAGTCAGCTACTCCTCAGCATAGTTATGTCCGTCGCAGCCTTCTTGGGTTTCAGGAGGCACAAACAAACGTTATCACCATTATGGTGAAACGCTGAACACCTGCAAATAATTTTCAACGTAGTGGTTAATTGAAAAGCTCTGCGGCATACTTCTTGGAACAAGCCAGTTACCGGTTCCCACGCAAAGAGGAGTATAGAGAACCATGGTGGATTTCCAGCTGATGAAGTAAAGCATTATTAAAGGAACGGGATGACCATGGGGATCATCGTTAATTCTCTGAAACAGAATCTGCCCTTTTCACCTGCCAAACACATGCCCACTTCTCCTCTCTGGGGATAATAAAAACTAACCAGCGAGCTGACAGAGGGCCTGACCCCACCCCCCATCCACATCGATCACACACACAAAAAAAAAACCATACCCTCCAGCTACTAATTATAATGCTAACTTGCAAAATTTCCCTGCATTTTAAAACAATGGAAAAATGGTGGTGGGATCATACTTAGAAGAATGGCTTCTTGTCTGTCTCCACTAACAAAAATAGGCAACACCAAGACAGCTACTCCTCAGCATAGTTATGTCCGTCGCAGCCTTCTTGGGTTTCAGGAGGGACATACAAACGTTATCAAAATTATGGTGAAACGCTGAAAACCTGCAAATAATTTTCAACGTACTGGTTAATTTGAAAACTCCCCAGCATACTTCTTGGAACAAGCCCGGTACCTGTGCCCACGCATAGAGGAGTGTATAGAAACATGGTGGAATCCCAGCTGATGTAGCAAGGGATTCTTAAAGGAATGAGATGACCATGCGGATCCTGTTTAATTCTCTGAAACAGAATCCGCACTTTTCACCTGCCAAACACATGCCCACTACTCTTCTCTGGGGATAATAAAAACAAACCAGCGTTCTGACAGAGGGCCTGAACACCCATCCTGACCGACCCCTCAAAACAAAAAAGTACCCTCCAGCTACTAATTATAATGCCAATTTGCAAAATTTCCCTGCATTTTTAAACAATGGAGAAATGATGGTGGGATGATACTTAGAAGAATGGCTTCTTGTCAGTCTCCAGTGACAAAAATAGGCAACACCAAGTCAGCTACGCCTCGGCATAGTTATGTCCGTAGCAGCCATATTTGGTTTCAGTAGGCACATACACACGTTATCACAATTATGGTGAAATGCTGAAAACCTGCAAAGGATTTTCAACATACTGGTTAATTGAAAAGCTCTGAGGCATACTTCTTGGAACTAGCCAGTTTCCTGTGCCCACGCAAGAGAAGTATATAGATCCATGGTGGATTCCCAGCTCATGAAGCAAAGGATTCTTAAAGGAACGGGATTACCAAGCGGATCCTGTTTAATTCTCTGAAACAGATCCGCAGTTTTCACCTGCCAAACACATGCCCACTTCTCCTCTCTGGGGATAATAAAAACTAACCAGCGAACTGACAGAGGGCCTGACCCCACCATCCACATCGACCACACAAAAAAAAGAAAAAACCGTACCCTCCAGCTACTAATTATAATTCTAACTTGCAAAATTTCCCTGTATTTTAAAACAATGGAAAAATGGTGGTGGGATGATACTTAGAAGAATGGCTTCTTGTCAGTCTCCACTAACAAAAATAGGCAACACCAAGTCAGCTACTCCTCAGCATAGTTATGTCCATCGCAGCCTTCTTGGGTTTCAGGAAGCACAAACAAAGGTTCTCACAATTATGGTGAAAGGCTGAACACCTGCAAATAATTTTCAACGTAGTGGTTAATTGAAAAGCTCTGCGGCATACTTCTTGGAACAAGCCAGTTACCTGTTCCCACGCAAAGAGGAGTATATAGAACCATGGTGGATTTCCAGCTGATGAAGTAAAGGATTATTAAAGGAACGGGATGACCATGGGGATCATCTTTAATTCTCTGAAACAGAATCTGCCCTTTTCACCTGCCAAACACATGCCCACTTCTCCTCTCTGGGGATAATAAAAACTAACCATCGAACTGACAGAGGGCCTGACCCCCACCATCCACATCGACCACACACACAATAAAAAACGTACCCTCCAGCTACTAATTATAATGCTAACTTGCAAAATTTCCCTGCATTTTAAAACAATGGAAAAATGGTGGTGGGATAATACTTAGAAGAATGGCTTCTTGTCTGTCTCCACTAACAAAAATAGGCAACACCAAGTCAGCTACTCCTCAGCATAGTTATGTCCGTCGCAGCCTTCTTGGGTTTCAGGAGGGACATACAAACGTTATCAAAATTATGGTGAAACGCTGAAAACCTGCAAATAATTTTCAACGTACTGGTTAATTTGAAAACTCTCCAGCATAATTCTTGGAACAAGCCAGGTACCTGTGCCCACGCATAGAGGAGTATATAGAAACATGGTGGAATCCCAGCTGATGAAGCAAAGGATTCTTAAAGGAATGAGATGACCATGCGGATCCTGTTTAATTCTCTGAAACAGAATCCGCACTTTTCACCTGCCAAACACATGCCCACTACTCTTCTCTGGGGATAATAAAAACAAACCAGCGATCTGACAGAGGGCCTGAACACCCATCCTGACTGACCCCACAAAACAAAAAGGTACCCTCCAGCTACTAATTATAATGCCAATTTGCAAAATTTCCCTGCATTTTTAAACAATGGAGAAATGATGGTGGGATGATACTTAGAAGAATGGCTTCTTGTCAGTCTCCACTGACAAAAATAGGCAACACCAAGTCAGCTACGCCTCAGCATAGTTATGTCCGTAGCAGCCATATTTGGTTTCAGTAGGCACATACACACGTTATCACAATTATGGTGAAACGCTGAAAACCTGCAAAGGATTTTCAACATACTGGTTAATTGAAAAGCTCTGAGGCATACTTCTTGGAACAAGCCAGTTACCTGTTCCCACGCAAAGAGGAGTATATAGAACCATGGTGGATTTCCAGCTGATGAAGTAAAGGATTATTAAAGGAACGGGATGACCATGGGGATCATCGTTAATTCTCTGAAACAGAATCCGCCCTTTTCACCTGCCAAACACATGCCCACTTCTCCTCTCTGGGGATAATAAAAACTAAACAGCGAACTGACAGAGGGCCTGACCCCCCCATCCACATCGACCACACACAAAAAAAAAAAAACCGTACCCTCCAGCTACTAATTATAATGCTAACTTGCAAAATTTCCCTGCATTTTAAAACAATGGAAAAATGGTGGTGGGATGATACTTAGAAGAATGGCTTCTTGTCAGTCTCCACTAACAAACATAGGCAACACCAAGTCAGCTACTCCTCAGCATAGTTAGGTCCGTCGCAGCCTTCTTGGGTTTCAGGAGGGACATACAAACGTTATCAAAATTATGGTGAAACGCTGAACACCTGCAAATAATTTTCAACGTACTGGTTAATTTGAAAACTCTCCAGCATACTTCTTGGAACAAGACAGGTACCTGTGCCCACGCATAGAGGAGTATATAGAAACATTGTGGAATCCCAGCTGATGAAGCAAAGGATTCTTAAAGGAATGAGATGACCATGCGGATCCTGTTTAATTCTCTGAAACAGAATCCGCACTTTTCACCTGCCAAACACATGCCCACTACTCTTCTCTGGGGATAATAAAAACAAACCAGCGATCTGACAGAGGGCCTGAACACCCATCCTGACCGACCCCACAAAAAAAAAAAAGTACCCTGCAGCTACTAATTATAATGCCAATTTGCAAAATTTACCTGCATTTTTAAACAATGGAGAAATGATGGTGGGATGATACTTAGAAGAATGGCTTCTTGTTAGTCTCCACTGACAAAAATAGGCAACACCAAGTCAGCTACACCTCGGCATAGTTATGTCCGTAGCAGCCATATTTGGTTTCAGTAGGCACATACACACGTTATCACAATTATGGTGAAACGCTGAAAACCTGCAAAGGATTTTCAACATACTGGTTAATTGAAAAGCTCTGAGGCATATTTCTTGGAACAAGCCAGTTTCCTGTGCCCATGCATAGATAAGTATATAGAACCATGGTGGATTTCCAGCTGATGAAGTAAAGGATTATTAAAGGAACGGGATGACCATGGGGATCATCGTTAATTCTCTGAAACAGAAACCGTCCTTTTCAGCTGCCAAACACATGCCCACTTCTCCTCTCTGGGGATAATAAAAACAAACCAGCGAACTGACAGAGGGCCAGACCAACACATCCACACTGACCCCACAGGAAAAAAAAAAAAAAAAAACACCGTAGCCTCCAGCTACTAATTATAATGCTAACTTGCAAAACATTCCTGCCTTTTTTAACAATGGAAAAATGATGGTGAGATGATACTTAGAAGAATGGATTCTTGTCAGTCTCCACTAACAAAAATAGGCAAAACCAAGTCAGCTACGCCTCAGCATAGTTATGTCCGTCGCAGGCTTCTTGGGTTTCAGGAGGCACAAACAAACGTTATCACAATTATGGTGAAACGCTGAACACCTGCAAATAATTTTCAACGTAGTGGTTAATTGAAAAGCTCTGCAGCATACTTCTTGGAACAAACCAGTTATCTGTTCCCACAAAAAGAGGAGTATATAGAACCATGGTGGATTTCCAGCTCATGCAGTAAAGGATTATTAAAGGAACGGGATGACCATGGGGATCATCGTTAATTCTCTGAAACAGAATCCGCCCTTTTCACCTGCCAAACACATGCCCACTTCTCCTCTCTGGGGATAATAAAAACTAACCAGCGAACTGACAGAGGGTCTGACCCCCACCATCCACATCGACCACACACACAAAAAAAAAACCGTACCCTCCAGCTACTAATTATAATGCTAACTTGCAAAATTTCCCTGCATTTTAAAACAATGGAAAAATGGTGGTGGGATGATACTTAGAAGAATGGCTTCTTGTCAGTCTCCACTAACAAAAATAGGCAACACCAAGTCAGCTACTCCTCAGCATAGTTATGTCCGTCACAGCCTTCTTGGGTTTCAGGAGGCACAAACACACGTTATCACAATTATGATGAAACGCTGAACACCTGCAAATAATTTTCAACGTAGTAGTTAATTGAAAAGCTCTGCGGCATAGTTCTTGGAACAGCCAGTTACCTGTTCCCACGCAAAGAGGAGTATATAGAACCATGGTGGATTTCCAGCTGATGAAGTAAAGGATTATTAAAGGAAGGGGTGACCATGGGCATCATCGTTAATTCTCTGAAACAGAATCCGCCCTTTTAACCTGCCAAACACATGCCCCCTTCTGCTCTCTGGGGACAATAAAAACTAAACAGTGAACTGACAGAGGGCCTGACCCCCCCATCCACATCGAACACACACACAAAAAAACCGTACCCTCCAGCTACTAATTATAATGCTAACTTGCAAAATTTCCCTGCATGTTAAAACAATGGAAAAATGGTATTGGGATGATACTTAGAAGAATGGCTTCTTGTCAGTCTCCACTATCAAAAATAGGCAACACCAAGTCAGCTACTCCTCAGCATAGTTATGTCCGTCGCAGCCTTCTTGGGTTTCAGGAGGCACAAACACACGTTATCAAAATTATGGTGAAACGCTGAACACCTGCAAATAATTTTCAACGTAGTGGTTAATTGAAAAGCTCTGCGGCATACTTCTTGGAACAAGCCAGTTACCTGTTCCCACGCAAAGAGGAGTATATAGAACCATGGTGGATTTCCAGCTGATGAAGTAAAGGATTATGAAAGGAACGGGATGACCATGGGGATCATCGTTAATTCTCTGAAACAGAATCCGCCCTTTTCACCTGCCAAACACATGCCCACTTCTCCTCTCTGGGGATAATAAAAACTAACCGGCCAACTGACAGAGGGCCTGTCCCCCCCACATCCACATCGACCACACAAAAAAAAAAAAAAAAACCGTACCCTCCAGGTACTAATTATAATGCTAACTTGCAAAATTTCCCTGCATTTTAAAACAATGGAAAAATGGTGGTGGGATGATACTTAGAAGAATGGCTTCTTGTCAGTCTCCACTGACAAAAATAGGCAACACCAAGTCAGCTACGCCTCAGCATACTTATGTCCGTAGCAGCCATATTTGGTTTCAGTAGGCACAAACACACGTTATGACAATTATGGTGAAACGCTGAAAACCTGCAAAGGATTGTCAACATACTGGATCATTGAAAAGCTCTGAGGCACACTTCTTGGAACTAGCCAGTTTCCTGTGCCCACGCATAGAAAAGTATATAGAACCATGGTGGATTCCCAGCTCATGAAGCAAAGGATTGTTAAAGGAACGGGATTACCATGCGGATCCTGTTTAATTCTCTGAAACAGATCCGCAGTTTTCACCTGCCATACTAATACCCACTTCTCCTCTCTGGGGATAATAAAAACCAACCGGGGAACTGACAGAGGGCCTGACGAACACATCCACACCGAACCCACAGGATAAAAAAAAAAAAAACACCGTAGCCTCCAGCTACTAATTATAATGCTAACTTGCAAAATTTCCCTGCATTTTAAAACAATGGAAAAATGGTGGTGGGATGATACTTAGAAGAATGGCTTCTTGTCAGTCTCCACTAACAAAAATAGGCAACACCAAGTCAGCTACTCCTCAGCATAGTTATGTCCGTCGCAGCCTTCTAGGGTTTCAGGAGGCACAAACAAAGGTTCTCACAAATATGGTAAAACGCTGAACACCTGCAAATAATTTTCAACGTAGTGGTTAATTGAAAAGCTCTGCGGCATACTTCTTGGAACAAGGCAGTTACCTGTTCCCACGCAAAGAGGAGTATATAGAACCATGGTGGATTTCCAGCTGATGAAGTAAAGCATTATTAAAGGAACGGGATGACCATGGGGATCATCGTTAATTCTCTGAAACAGAATCCGCCCTTTTCACCTGCCAAACACATGGCCACTTCTCCTCTCTGGGGATAATAAAAACTAACCAGCGAACTGACAGAGGGCCTGACCCCCCCATCCACATCGACCACACACACAAAAAAAAAAACCGTACCCTCCAGCTACTAATTATAATGCTAACTTGCAAAATTTCCCTGCATTTTAAAACAATGGAAAAATGGTGGTGGGATGACACTTAGAAGAATGGCTTCTTGTCAGTCTTCACTAACAAAAATAGGCAACACCAAGTCAGCTACTCCTCAGCATAGTTATGTCCGTCTCAGCCTTCTTGGATTTCAGGAGGGACATACAAACGTTATCAAAATTATGGTGAAACGCTGAAAACCTGCAAATTATTTTCAACGTACTGGTTAATTTGAAAACTCTCCAGCATAATTCTTGGAACAAGCCAGGTACCTGTGCCCACGCATAGAGGAGTATATAGTATCATGGTGGAATCCCAGCTCCTGAAGCAAAGGATTCTTAATGGAACGGGATTACCATGCGGATCCTGTTTAATTCTCTGAAACAGATGAGCAGTTTTCCCCGGCCATACTAATACCCACTTCTCCTCTCTGGGGATAATAAAAACCAACCGGGGAACTGACAGAGGGGCTGACCAACACATCCACACCGACTCCACAGGAAAAAAAAAAAAAAAAAACACCGTAGCCTCCAGCTACTAATTATAATGCTAACTTGCAAAATTTTCCTGCATTTTTAAACAATGGAAAAATGATGGTGAGATGATACTTACAAAAATGGATTCTTGTCAGTCTCCAGTAACAAAAATAGGCAAAACCAAGTCAGCTTCGCCTCAGCATAGTTATGTCCGTCACAGCCTTCTTGGGTTTCAGGAGGCACAAACAAACGTTATCACAATTATGGTGAAACGCTATACACCTGCAAATAATTTTCAACGTACTGGTTAATTGAAAAGCTCTGCGGCATACTTCTTGGAACAAGCCAGTTACCTGTTCCCTCGCAAAGAGGAGTATATAGAACCATGGTGGATTTCCAGCTGATGAAGTAAAGGATTATTAAAGGAACGGCATGACCATGGGGATCATCGTTAATTCTCTGAAACAGAATCCGCCCTTTTCACCTGCCAAACACATGCCCACTTCTCCTCTCTGGGGATAAAAAAAAACTAACCAGCGAACTGACAGAGGGCCTGACCCCCACCATCCACATCGACCACACACAAAAATAAACCGTACCCTCCAGCTACTAATTATAATGCTAACTTGCAAAATTTCCCTGCATTTTAAAACAATGGAAAAATGGTGGTGGGATGATACTTAGAAGAATGGCTTCTTGTCAGTCTCCACTAACAAAAATAGGCAACACCAAGTCAGCTACTCCTCAGCATAGCTATGTCCATCGCAGCCTTCTTGGGTTTCAGGAGGGACATACAAACGTTATCAAAATTATGGTGAAACGCTGAAAACCTGCAAATAATTTTCAACGTACTGGTTAATTTGAAAACTCTCCAGCATAATTCTTGGAACAAGCCAGGTACCTGTGCCCACGCATAGAGGAGTATATAGAAACATGGTGGAATCCCAGCTGATGAAGCAAAGGATTCTTAAAGGAATGAGATGACCATGCGGATCCTGTTTAATTCTCTGAAACAGAATCCGCACTTTTCACCTGCCAAACACATGCCCACTACTCTTCTCTGGGGATAATAAAAACAAACCAGCGATCTGACAGAGGGCCTGAACACCCATCCTGACTGACCCCACAAAACAAAAAAGTACCCTCCAGCTACTAATTATAATGCCAATTTGCAAAATTTCCCTGCATTTTTAAACAATGGAGAAATGATGGTGGGATGATACTTAGAAGAATGGCTTCTTATCAGTCTCCACTGACAAAAATAGGCAACACCAAGTCAGCTACTCCTCAGCATAGTTATGTCCGTAGCAGCCATATTTGGTTTCAGTAGGCACATACACACGTTATCACAATTATGGTGAAACGCTGAAAACCTGCAAAGGATTGTCAACATACTGGTTAATTGAAAAGCTCTGCCGCATACTTCTTGGAACTAGCCAGTTTCCTGTGCCCACGCATAGATATGTGTATAGAACCATGGTGGATTCCCAGCTCATGAAGCAAAGGATTCTTAAAGGAACGGGATTACCATACGGATCCTGTTTAATTCTCTGAAACAGATCCGCAGTTTTCACCTGCCATACTAATACCCACTTCTCCTCTCTGGGGATAACAAAAACCAACCGGGGAACTGACAGAGGGCCAGTCCAACACATCCACTCCGACCCCACAGGAAAAAAAAAAAAAAAAAACACCGTAGCCTCCAGCTACTAATTATAATGCTAACTTGCAAAATTTCCCTGCATTTTAAAACAATGGAAAAATGGTGGTGGGATGATACTTAGAAGAATGGCTTCTTGTCAGTCTCCACTGACAAAAATAGGCAACACCAAGTCAGCTACACCTCAGCATAGTTATGTTCGTAGCAGCCATATTTGGTTTCAGTAGGCACATACACACGTTATCACAATTATGGTGAAACGCTGAAAACCTGCAAAGGATTGTCAACATACTGGTTAATTGAAAAGCTCTGAGGCATACTTCTTGGAACTAGCCAGTTTCCTGTGCCCCCGCGTAGACAAGTATATAGAACCATGGTGGATTCCCAGCTCATGAAGCAAATGATTCTTAAAGGAACGGGATTACCATGCGGATCCTGTTTAATTCTCTGAAACATATCCGCAGTTTACACCTGCCATACTAATACCCACTTCTCCTCTCTGGGGATAATAAAAACAAACCAGCGAACTGACAAAGGGCCGGACCAACACATCCACACCGACCCCACAGGAAAAAAAAAAAAAAAAAACACCGTAGCCTCCAGCTACTAATTATAATGCTAACTTGCAAAATTTTCCTGCATTTTTAAACAATGGAAAAATGATGGTGAGATGATACTTACAAGAATGGATTCTTGTCAGACTCCACTAACAAAAATAGGCAAAACCAAGTCAGATACGCCTCAGCATAGTTATGTCCGTCGCAGCCTTCTTGGGTTTCAGGAGGCACAAACAAACGTTATCACAATTATGGTGAAACGCTGAACACCTGCAAATAATTTTGAACGTAATGGTTATTTGAAAAGCTCGGCAGCATACTTCTTGGAACAAGCCAGTTACCTATTCCCACGCAAAGAGGAGTATAGAGAACCATGGTGGATTTCCAGCTGATGAAGTAAAGGATTACTAAAGGAACGGGATGACCATGGGGATCATCGTTAATTCTCTGAAACAGAATCCGCCCTTTTCACCTGCTAAACACATGCCTACTTCTCGTCTCTGGGGATAATAAAAAGTAACCAGCGAACTCACAGAGGGCCTGACCCCCACCATCCACATCGACCACACAAAAAAAAAAAACCGTACCCTCCAGCTACTAATTATAATGCTAACTTGCAAAATTTCCCTGCATTTTAAAACAATGGAAAAATGGTGGTGGGATGATACTTAGAAGAATGGCTTCTTGTCAGTCTCCACTAAAAAAAATAGGCAAGACCAAGTCAGCTACTCCTCAGCATAGTTATGTCCGTAGCAGCCTTCTTGGGTTTCAGGAGGCACAAACAAAGGTTCTCACAATTATGGTGAAACGCTGAACACCTGCAAATAATTTTCAACGTACTGGTTAATTGAAAAGCTCTGCGGCATACTTCTTGGAACAAGCCAGTTACCTGTTCCCACGCAAAGAGGAGTATATAGAACCATGGTGGATTTCAAGCTGATGAAGCAAAGGATTATTAAAGGAACGGGATGACCATGGGAATCATCGTTAATTCTCTGAAACAGAATCCGCCCTTTTCACCTGCCAAACACATGCCCACTTCTCCTCTCTGGGGATAATAAAAACTAACCAGAGAACTGACAGAGGGCCTGACCCCCCCATTCACATCGACCACACACACACAAAAAAAACCGTACCCTCCAGCTACTAATTATAATGCTAACTTGCAAAATTTCCCTGCATTTTAAAACAATGGAAAAATGGTGGTGGGATGATACTTAGAAGAATGGCTTCTTATCAGTCTCCACTAACAAAAATAGGCAACACCAAGTCAGCTACTCCTCAGCATAGCTATGTCCATCGCAGCATTCTTGGGTTTCAGGAGGCACAAACAAACGTTATCACAATTATGGTGAAACGCTGAACACCTGCAAATAATTTTCAACGTAGTGATTAATTGAAAACTCTGCGGCATACTTCTGGGAAAAAGGCAGTTACCTGTTCCCACGCAAAGAGGAGTATAGAGAACCATGGTGGATTTCCAGCTGATGAAGTAAAGGATTATTAAAGGAACGGGATGACCATGGGGATCATCGTTAATTCTCTGAAACTGAATCCGCCCTTTTCACCTGCCAAACACATGCCCACTTCTCCCCTCTGGGGATAATAAAAACTAACCAGCGAACTGACAGAGGGCCTGAACCCCACCATCCACATCGACCACACAAAAAAAAAAATCCGTACCCTCCATCTACTTATTATAATGCTAACTTGCAAAATTTCCCTGCATTTTAAAACAATGGAAAAATGGTGGTGGGATCATACTTAGAAGAGTGGCTTCTTGTCAGTCTCCACTAACAAAAATAGGCAACACCAAGTCAGCTACTCCTCAGCATATTTATGTCCGTCACAGCCTTCTTGGGTTTCAGGAGGCACAAACAAAGTTTATCACAATTATGGTGAAACGCTGAACACCTGAAAATAATTTTCAACGTATTGGTTAATTGAAAAGCTCTGCGGCATGCTTCCTGGAACAAGCCAGTTACCTGTTCCCACGCAAAGAGTAGTATAGAGAATCATGGTGGATTTCCAGCTGATGAAGTAAAGGATTATTAAAGGAATGGGATGACCATGGGGATCATCGTTAATTCTCTGAAACAGTCCGCCCTTTTCACCTGCCAAACACATGCCCACTTCTCCTCTCTGGGGATAATAAAAACTAACCAGCTAACTGACAGAGGGCCTGACCCCCACCATCCACATCGACCACACACAAAAAAAAAACCGTACCCTCCAGCTGCTAATTATAATGCTAACTTGCAAAATTTCCCTGCATTTTAAAACAATGGAAAAATGGTGGTGGGATGATACTTAGAAGAATGGCTTCTTGTCTGTCTCCACGAACAAAAATAGGCAACACCAAGTCAGCTACTCCTCAGCATAGTTATGTCCTTCGCAGCCTTCTTTGGTTTCAGGAGGGATATACAAACGTTATCAAAATTATGGTGAAACGCTGAAAACCTGCAAATAATTTTCAACGTACTGGTTAATTTGAAAACTCTCCAGCATAATTCTTGGAACAAGCCAGGTACCTGTGCCCACGCATAGAGGAGTATATAGAAACATGGTGGAATCCTAGCTGATCAAGCAAAGGATTCTTAAAGGAATGAGATAACCATGCGGATCCTGTTTAATGCTCTGAAACAGAATCCGCACTTTTCACCTGCCAAACACATGCCCACTACTCTTCTCTGGGGATAATAAAAACAAACCAGCGATCTGACAGAGGGCCTGAACACCCATCCTGACCGACCCCACAAAACAAAAAAGTACCCTCCAGCTACTAATTATAATGCCAATTTGCAAAATTTCCCTGCATTTTTAAACAACGGAGAAATGATGGTGGGATTGTACTTAGAAGAATGGCTTCTTGTCAGTCTCCACTGACAAAAATAGGCAACACCAAGTCAGCTACGCCTCAGCATATTTATGTCCGTAGCAGCCATATTTGGTTTCAGTAATCACATACACACGTTATCACAATTATGGTGAAACGCTGAAAACCTGCAAGGGATTGTCAACATACTGGTTCATTGAAAAGCTCTGAGGCATACTTCTTGGAACTAGCCAGTTTCCTGTGCCCACGCATAGACAAGTATATAGAACCATGGTGGATTCCCAGGTCATGAAGCAAAGGATTCTTAAAGGAACGGGATTACCATGCGGATCCTGTTTAATTCTCTGAAAGAGATCCGAAGTTTAGACCTGCCATACTAATACCCACTTCTCCTCTCTGGGGATAATAAAAACCAACCAGGGAACTGACAGAGGGCCTGACCAACACATCCACACCGACCCCACAGGAAAAAAAAAAAAAAAAAACACCGTAGCCTCCAGCTACTAATTATAATGCTAACTTGCAAAATTTTCCTGTATTTTTAAACAATGGAAAAATGATGGTGAGATAATACTTACAAGAATGCATTCTTGTCAGTCTCCACTAACCTAAATAGGCAAAACCAAGTCAGCTACTCCTCAGCATAGTTATGTCCGTCGCAGCCTTCTAGGGTTTCAGGAGGCACAAACAAACGTTATCACAATTATGGCGAAACGCTGAACACCTGCAAATAATTTTCAACGTAGTGGTTAATTGAAAAGCTCTGCGGCATACTTCTTGGAACAAGGCAGTTACCTGTTCCCACGCAAAGAGGAGTATATAGAACCATGGTGGATTTCCAGCTGATGAAGTAAAGGATTATTAAAGGAACGGGATGACCATGGGGATCATCGTTAATTCTCTGAAACAGAATCCGCCCTTTTCACCTGCCAAACACATGCCCACTTCTCCTCTCTGGGGATAATAAAAACTAACCAGCGAACTGACAGAGGGAGTGACCACCCCATCCACATCGACCACACACACAAAAAAAAAAACCGTACCCTCCAGCTACTAATTATAATGCTAACTTGCAAAATTTCCCTGCATTTTAAAACAATGGAAAAATGGTGGTGGGATGATACTTAGAAGAATGGCTTCTTGTCAGTCTCCACTAACAAAAATAGGCAACACCAAGTCAGCTACTCCTCAGCATAGCTACGTCCATCGCAGCCTTCTTGGGTTTCAGGAGGCCCAAACAAACGTTATCACAATTATGGTGAAACGCTGAACACCTGCAAATAATTTTCAACGTAGTGGTTAATTGAAAAGCTCTGCGGCATACTTCTTGGAACAAGGCAGTTACCTGTTCCCACGCAAAGAGGAGTATAGAGAACCATGGTGGATTTCCAGCTGATGAAGTAAAGGATTATTAAAGGAACGGGATGACCATGGGGATCATCGTTAATTTTCTGAAACAGAATCCGCCCTTTTCACCTGCCAAACACATGCCCGCTTCTCCTCTCTGGGGATAATAAAAACTAACCAGCGAACTGACACAGGGACTGCCCCCCCCCATCCACATCGACCACACCCAAAAAAAAAAAACCGTACCCTCCAGCTACTAATTATAATGCTAACTTGCAAAATTTCCCTGCATTTTAAAACAATGGAAAAATGGTGGTGGGATGATACTTAGAAGAATGGCTTCTTGTCAGTCTCCACTAACAAAAATAGGCAACACCAAGTCAGCTACTCCTCAGCATAGATATGTCCAACGCAGCCTTCTTGGGTTTCAGGAGGCACAAACAAAGGTTCTCACAATTATGGTAAAACGCTGAACACCTGCAAATAATTTTCAACATAGTGGTTAATTGAAAAGTTCTGCGGCATACTTCTTGGAACAAGGCAGTTACCTGTTCCCACGGAAAGAGGAGTATATAGAACCATGGTGGATTTCCAGCTGATGAAGTAAAGGATTATTAAAGGAACGGGATGACCATGGGGATCATCGTTAATTCTCTGAAACAGAATCCGCCCTTTTCACCTGCCAAACACATGCCCACTTCTCCTCTCTGGGAATAATAAAAACTAACCAGCGAACTGACAGAGGGCCTGACGCCCCCCCATCCACATCGACCAAACACAAAAAAAAAACCGTACCCTCCAGCTACTAATTATAATGCTAACTTGCAAAATTTCCCTGCATTTTAAAACAATGGAATAATGGTGGTGGGATGATACTTAGAAGAATGGCTTCTTGTCAGTCTCCACTAACAAAAATAGGCAACACCAAGTCAGCTACTCCTCAGCATAGTTATGTCCATCGCAGCCTTCTTGGGTTTCAGGAGGCACAAACAAACGTTATCACAATTATGGTGAAACGCTGAACACCTGCAAATAATTTTCAACGTAGTGGTTAATTGAAAAGCTCTGCGGCATACTTCTTGGAACAAGCCAGTTACCTGTTCCCACGCAAAGAGGAGTATATAGAACCATGGTGGATTTCCAGCTGATGAAGTAAAGGATTATTAAAGGAACGGGATGACCATGGGGATCATCGTTAATTCTCTGAAACAGAATCCGCCCTTTCCACCTGCCAAACACATGCCCACTTCTCCTCTCTGGGGATAATAAAAACTAACCAGCGAACTGACAGAGGGCCTGACCCCCACCATCCACATCGACCACACACAAAAAAAAAAACCGTACCCTCCAGCTACTAATTATAATGCTTAATTGCAAAATTTCCCTGCATTTTTAAACAATGGAGAAATGATGGTGGGATGATACTTAGAAGAATGGCTTCTTGTCAGTCTCCACTGACAAAAATAGGCAACACCAAGTCAGCTACGCCTCAGCATAGTTATGTCCGTAGCAGCCATATTTGGTTTCAGTAGGCACATACACACGTTATCAAAATTATGGTGAAACGCTGAAAACCTGCAAAGGATTGTCAACATACTGGTTAATTGAAAAGCTCTGAGGCATACTTCTTGGAACTAGCCAGTTTCCTGTGCCCACGCATAGACGAGTATATAGAACCATGGTGGATTCCCAGCTCATGAAGCAAAGGATTCTTAAAGGAACGGGATTACCATGCGGATCCTGTTTAATTCTCTGAAACAGATCCGCAGTTTTCACCTGCCATACTAATACCCACTTCTCCTCTCTGGGGATAATAAAAACCAACCGGGGAACTGACAGAGGACCTTACCAACACATCCACACCGACCACACAGGAAAAAAAAAACAAAAAACACCGTAGCATCCAGCTACTAATTATAATGCTAACTTGCAAAATTTCCCTGCATTTTAAAACAATGGAAAAATGGTGGTGGGATGATACTTAGAAGAATGGCTTCTTGTCAGTCTCCACTAACAAAAATGGGCAACACCAAGTCAGCTACTCCTCAGCATAGTTATGTCCGTCACAGCCTTCTAGGGTTTCAGGAGGCACAAACAAAGGTTCTCACAATTATGGTGAAACGCTGAACACCTGCAAATAATTTTCAACGTACTGGTTAATTGAAAAGCTCTGCGGCATACTTCTTGGAAAAAGCCAGTTACCTGATCCCACGCAAAGAGGAGTATATAGAACCATGGTGGATTTCCAGCTGATGAAGTAAAGGATTATTAAAGGAACGGGATGACCATGGGGATCATCGTTAATTCTCTGAAACAGAATCCGCCCTTTTCACCTGCCAAACACATGCCCACTTCTCCTCTCTGGGGATAATAAAAACTAACCAGCGAATTGACAGAGGGCCTGACCCCCCCATCCACATCGACCACACACACAAAAAAAAAAACGTACCCTCCAGCTACTAATTATAATGCTAACTTGCAAAATTTCCCTGCATTTTAAAACAATGGAAAAATGGTGGTGGGATGATACTTAGAAGAATGGCTTCTTGTCAGTCTCCACTAACAAAAATAGGCAACACCAAGTCAGCTACTCCTCAGCATAGCTATGTCCATCGCAGACTTCTTGGGTTTCAGGAGGCACAAACAAACGTTATCACAATTATGGTGAAACGCTGAACACCTGCAAATAATTTTCAACGTAGTGGTTAATTGAAAAGCTCTGCGGCATACTTCTTGGAACAAGGAAGTTACCTGTTCCCACGCAAAGAGGAGTATATAGAACCATGGTGGATTTCCAGCTGATGAAGTATAGGATTATTAAAGGAACGGGATGACCATGGGGATCATCGTTAATTCTCTGAAGCAGAATCCGCCCTTTTCACCTGCCAAACACAGGCCCACTTCTCCTCTCTGGGGATAATAAAAACTAACCAGCGAACTGACAGAGGGCCTGACCCCCCCCATCCACATCGACCACACACACACAAAAAAACCGTACCCTCCAGCTACTAATTATAATGCTAACTTGCAAAATTTCCCTGCATTTTAAAACAATGGAAAAATGGTGGTGGGATGATACTTAGAAGAATGGCTTCTTGTCAGTCTCCACTAACAAAAATAGGCAACACCAAGTCAGCTACTCCTCAGCATAGTTATGTCCGTCGCAGCCTTCTTGGGTTTCAGGAGGGACTTACAAACGTTATCAAAATTATGGTGAAACGCTGAACACCTGCAAATAATTTTCAACGTACTGGTTAATTTGAAAACTCTCCAGCATAATTCTTGGAACAAGCCAGGTACCTGTGCCCACGCATAGAGGAGTATATAGAAACATGGTGGAATCCCAGCTGATGAAGCAAAGGATTCTTAAAGGAATGAGATGACCATGCGGATCCTGTTTAATTCTCTGAAACAGAATCCGCACTTTTCACCTGCAAAACACATGCCCACTACTCTTCTCTGGGGATAATAAAAACAAACCAGCGATCTGACAGAGGGCCTGAACACCCATCCTGACCGACCCCACAAAACAAAAAAGTACCCTCCAGCTACTAATTATAATGCCAATTTGCAAAATTTCCCTGCATTTTTAAACAATGGAGAAATGATGGTGGGATGATACTTAGAAGAATGGCTTCTTGTCAGTCTCCACTGACAAAAATAGGCAACACCAAGTCAGCTACGCCTCAGCATAGTTATGTCCGTAGCAGCCATATTTGGTTTCAGTAGGCACATACACACGTTATCACAATTATGGTGAAACGCTGAAAACCTGCAAAGGATTGTCAACATACTGGTTAATTGAAAAGCTCTGAGGCATACTTCTTGGAACTAGCCAGTTTCCTGTGCCCAGGCATAGACAAGTATATAGAACCATGGTGGATTCCCAGCTCATGAAGCAAAGGATTCTTAAAGGAACGGGATTACCATGCGGATCCTGTTTAATTCTCTGAAACAGATCCGCAGTTTTCACCTGCCATACTAATACCCACTTCTCCTCTCTGGGGATAATAAAAACCAACCGGGGAACTGACAGAGGGCCTGACCAACACATCCACACCGACCCACAGGAAAAAAAAAAAAAAAAAAAACACCGTAGCCTCCAGCTACTAATTATAATGCTAACTTGCAAAATTTCCCTGCATTTTAAAACAATGGAAAAATGGTGGTGGGATGATACTTAGAAGAATGGCTTCTTGTCAGTCTCCACTAACAAAAATAGGCAACACCAAGTCAGCTACTCCTCAGTATAGTTATGTTCGTCGCAGCCTTCTTGGGTTTCAGGAGGCACAAACAAAGGTTTTCACAATTATGGTGAAACGCTGAACACCTGCAAATAATTTTCAACGTAGTGGTTAATTGAAAATCTCTGCGGCATACTTCTTGGAACAAGGCAGTTACCTGATCCCACGCAAAGAGGAGTATATAGAACCATGGTGGATTTCCAGCTGATGAAGTAAAGGATTATTAAAGGAACGGGATGACCATGGGGATCATCGTTAATTCTCTGAAACAGAATCCGCCCTTTTCACCTGCCAAACACATGCCCACTTCTCCTCTCTGGGGATAATAAAAACTAACCAGCGAACTGACAGAGGGCCTGACCCCCACCATCCACATCGACCACACAGAAAAAAAAAACCGTACCCTCCAGCTACTAATTATAATGCTAACTTGCAAAATTTCCCTGCATTTTAAAACAATGGAAAAATAGAGGGGGATGATACTTAGAAGAATGGCTTCTTGTCAGTCTCCACGAACAAAAATAGGCAACACCAAGTCAGATACTCCTCAGCATAGTTATGTCCGTCACAGCCTTCTTGGGTTTCAGGAGGCACAAACAAAGGTTCTCACAATTATGATGAAACGCTGAACACCTGCAAATAATTTTCAACGTAGTGGTTAATTGAAAAGCTCTGCGGCATACTTCTTGGAACAAGGCAGTTACCTGTTCCCACGCAAAGAGGAGTATAGAGAACCATGGTGGATATCCAGCTGATGAAGTAAAGGATTATTAAAGGAACGGGATGACCATGGGGATCATCGTTAATTCTCTGAAACAGAATCCGCCCTTTTCACCTGCCAAACACATGCCCACTTCTCCTCTCTGGGGATAATAAAAACTAACCAGCGAACTGACAGACGGCCTCACCCCCCCATCCACATCGACCACACACACAAAAAAAAAACCGTACCCTCCAGCTACTAATTATAATGCTAACTTGCAAAATTTCCCTGCATTTTAAAACAATGGAAAAATGGTGGTGGGATGATACTTAGAAGAATGGCTTCTTGTCAGTCTCCACTAACAAAAATAGGCAACACCAAGTCAGCTATCCTCAGCATAGCTATGTCGATCGCAGCCTTCTTGGGTTTCAGGAGGCACAAACAAACGTTATCACAATTATGGTGAAACGCTGAACACCTGCAAATAATTTTCAACGTAGTGGTTAATTGAAAAGCTCTGCGGCATACTTCTTGGAACAAGCCAGTTACCTGTTCCCACGCAAAGAGGAGTATATAGAACCATGGTGGATTTCCAGCTGATGAAGAAAAGGATTAGTAAAGGAACGGGATGACCATGGGGATCATCGTTAATTCTCTGAAACAGAATCCGCCCTTTTCACCTGCCAAACACATGCCCACTTCTCCTCTCTGGGGATAATAAAAACTAACCAGCGAACTGACAGAGGGCCTGACCCCCCCATCCACATCGACCACACAAAAAAAAAAAACCGTACCCACTAGCTACTAATTATAATGCTAACTTGCAAAATTTCCCTGCATTTTAAAACAATGGAAAAATGGTGGTGGGATGATACTTAGAAGAATGGCTTCTTGTCAGTCTCCACTAACAAAAATAGGCAACACCAAGTCAGCTACTCCTCAGCATAGTTATGTCCGTCGCAGCCTTCTTGGGTTTCAGGAGGCACAAACAAACGTTATCACAATTATGGTGAAACTCTGAACACCTGCAAATAATTTTCAACGTAGTGGTTAATTGAAAAGCTCTGCGGCATACTTCTTGGAACAAGGCAGTTACCTGTTCCCATGCAAAGAGGAGTATATAGAACCATGGTGGATTTCCAGCTGATGAAGTAAAGGATTATTAAAGGAACGGGATGACCATGGGGATCATCGTTAATTCTCTGAAACAGAATCCGCCCTTTTCACCTGCCAAACACATGCCCACTTCTCCTCTCTGGGGATAATAAAAACTAACCAGCGAACTGACAGACGGCCTCACCCCCCCATCCACATCGACCACACACACAAAAAAAAAACCGTACCCTCCAGCTACTAATTATAATGCTAACTTGCAAAATTTCCCTGCATTTTAAAACAATGGAAAAATGGTGGTGGGATGATACTTAGAAGAATGGCTTCTTGTCAGTCTCCACTAACAAAAATAGGCAACACCAAGTCAGCTATCCTCAGCATAGCTATGTCGATCGCAGCCTTCTTGGGTTTCAGGAGGCACAAACAAACGTTATCACAATTATGGTGAAACGCTGAACACCTGCAAATAATTTTCAACGTAGTGGTTAATTGAAAAGCTCTGCGGCATACTTCTTGGAACAAGCCAGTTACCTGTTCCCACGCAAAGAGGAGTATATAGAACCATGGTGGATTTCCAGCTGATGAAGAAAAGGATTAGTAAAGGAACGGGATGACCATGGGGATCATCGTTAATTCTCTGAAACAGAATCCGCCCTTTTCACCTGCCAAACACATGCCCACTTCTCCTCTCTGGGGATAATAAAAACTAACCAGCGAACTGACAGAGGGCCTGACCCCCCCATCCACATCGACCACACAAAAAAAAAAACCGTACCCACTAGCTACTAATTATAATGCTAACTTGCAAAATTTCCCTGCATTTTAAAACAATGGAAAAATGGTGGTGGGATGATACTTAGAAGAATGGCTTCTTGTCAGTCTCCACTAACAAAAATAGGCAACACCAAGTCAGCTACTCCTCAGCATAGTTATGTCCGTCGCAGCCTTCTTGGGTTTCAGGAGGCACAAACAAACGTTATCACAATTATGGTGAAACTCTGAACACCTGCAAATAATTTTCAACGTAGTGGTTAATTGAAAAGCTCTGCGGCATACTTCTTGGAACAAGGCAGTTACCTGTTCCCATGCAAAGAGGAGTATATAGAACCATGGTGGATTTCCAGCTGATGAAGTAAAGGATTATTAAAGGAACGGGATGACCATGGGGATCATCGTTAATTCTCTGAAACAGAATCCGCCCTTTTCACCTGCCAAACACATGCCCACTTCTCCTCTCTGGGGATAATAAAAACTAACCAGCGAACTGACAGAGGGCCTGACTCCCCCATCCACATCGACCACACACAAAAAAAAAAAACCGTACCCTCCAGCTACTAATTATAATGCTAACTTGTAAAATTTCCCTGCATTTTAAAACAATGCAAAAATGGTGGTGGGATCATACTTAGAAGAATGGCTTCTTGTCTGTCTCCACTAACAAAAATAGGCAACACCAAGTCAGCTACTCCTCAGCATAGTTATGTCCGTCGCAGCCTTCTTGCGTTTCAGGAGGGACATACAAACGTTATCAAAATTATGGTGAAACGCTGAAAACCTGCAAATAATTTTCAACGTACTGGTTAATTTGAAAACTCTCCAGCATAATTCTTGGAACAAGCCAGGTACCTGTGCCCACGCATAGAGGAGTATATAGAAACATGGTGGAATCCCAGCTGATGAAGCAAAGGATTCTTAAAGGAATGAGATGACCATGCGGATCCTGTTTAATTCTCTGAAACAGAATCCGCACTTTTCACCTGCCAAACACATGCCCACTACTCTTCTCTGGGGATAATAAAAACAAACCAGGGATCTGACAGAGGGCCTGAACACCCATCCTGACTGACCCCACAAAACAAAAAAGTACCCTCCAGCTACTAATTATAATGCCAATTTGCAAAATTTCCCTGCATTTTTAAACAATGGAGAAATGATGGTGGGATGATACTTAGAAGAATGGCTTCTTGTCAGTCTCCACTGACAAAAATAGGCAACACCAAGTCAGCTACGCCTCAGCATAGTTATGTCCGTAGCAGCCATATTTGCTTTCAGTAGGCACATACACACGTTATCACAATTATGGTGAAACGCTGTAAACCTGCAAAGGATTGTCAACATACTGGTTAATTGAAAAGCTCTGAGGCATACTTCTTGGAATTAGCCAGTTTCCTGTGCCCACGCATAGACAAGTATATAGAACCATGGTGGATTCCCAGCTCATGAAGCAAAGGATTCTTAAAGGAACGGGATTACCATGCGGATCCTGTTTAATTCTCTGAAACAGATCCGCAGTTTTCACCTGCCATACTAATACCCACTTCTCCTCTCTGGGGATAACAAAAACCAACCGGGGAACTGACAGAGGGCCTGACCAACACCCCAACCCCACAGGAAAAAAAAAAAAAAAAAACACCGTAGCCTCCAGCTACTAATTATAATGATAACTTGCAAAATTTTCCTGGATTTTTAAACAATGGAAAAATGATGGTGAGATGATACTTACAAGAATGGATTCTTGTCAGTCTCCACTAACAAAAATAGGCAAAACCAAGTCAGCTACGCGTCAGCATATTTATGTCCGTCGCAGCCTTCTTGGGTTTCAGGAGGCACAATTATGGTGAAACGCTGAACACCTGCAAATAATTTGCAACGTAGTGGTTAATTGAAAATCTCTGCGGCATACTTCTTGGAACAAGGCAGTTACCTGTTCCCACGCAACGAGGAGTATAGAGAACCATGGTGGATTTCCAGCTGATGAAGTAAAGGATTATTAAAGGAACGGGATGACCATGGGGATCATCGTTAATTCTCTGAAACAGAATCTGCCCTTTTCACCTGCCAAACACATGCCCACTTCTCCTCTCTGGGGATAATAAAAACTAACCAGCGAACTGACAGAGGGCCTCACCCCCCCATCCACACCGACCACACACACACAAAAAAAACCGTACCCTCCAGCTACTAATTATAATGCTAACTTGCAAAATTTCCCTGCATTTTAAAACAATGGAAAAATGGTGGTGGGATGATACTTAGAAGAATGGCTTCTTGTCAGTCTCCACTAACAAAAATAGGCAACAATAAGTCAGCTACTCCTCAGCATAGTTATGTCCGTCGCAGCCTTCTTGGGTTTCAGGAGGCACAAACAAAGGTTCTCACAATTATGGTGAAACGCTGAACACCTGCAAATAATTTTCAACGTAGTGGTTAATTGAAAAGCTCTGCGGCATACTTCTTGGAACAAGGCAGTTACCTGTTTCCACGCAAAGAGGAGTATAGAGAACCATGGTGGATAACCAGCTGATGAAGTAAAGGATTATTAAAGGAACGGGATGACCATGGGGATCATCGTTAATACTCTGAAACAGAATCCGCCCTTTTCACCTGCCAAACACATGCCTACTTCTCCTCTCTGGGGATAATAAAAACTAACCAGCGAACTGACAGAGGGCCTGACCCCCCCATCCACATCGACCACACACACAAAAAAAAAACCGTACCCTCCAGCTACTAATTATAATGCTAACTTGCAAAATTTCCCTGCATTTTAAAACATTGGAAAAATGGTGGTGGGATGATACTTAGAAGAATGGCTTCTTGTCAGTCTCCACTAACAAAAATAGGCAACACCAAGTCAGCTATCCTCAGCATATCTATGTCGATAGCAGCCTTCTTGGGTTTCAGGAGGCACAAACAAACGTTATCACAATTATGGTGAAACGCTGAACACCTGCAAATAATTTTCAACGTAGTGGTTAATTGAAAAGATCTGCGGCATACTTCTTGGAATAAGCCAGTTACCTGTTCCCACGCAAAGAGGAGTATATAGAACCATGGTGGATTTCCAGCTGATGAAGAAAAGGATTAGTAAAGGAACGGGATGACCATGGGGATCATCGTTAATTCTCTGAAACAGAATCCGCCCTTTTCACTTGCCAAACACATGCCCACTTCTCCTCTCTCGGGATAATAAAAACTAACCAGCGAACTGACAGAGGGCCTGACCCCCCCATCCACATCGACCACACAAAAAAAAAAAAAAACCGTACCCACTAGCTACTAATTATAATGCTAACTTGCAAAATTTCCCTGCATTTTAAAACAATGGAAAAATGGTGGTGGGATGATACTTAGAAGAATGGCTTCTTGTCAGTCTCCACTAACAAAAATAGGCAACACCAAGTCAGCTACTCCTCAGCATAGTTATGTCCGTCGCAGCCTTCTTGGGTTTCAGGAGGCACAAACAAAGGTTCTCACAATTATGGTGAAACTCTGAACACCTGCAAATAATTTTCAACGTAGTGGTTAATTGAAAAGCTCTGCGGCATACTTCTTGAAACAAGGCAGTTACCTGTTCCCATGCAAAGAGGAGTATATAGAACCATGGTGGATTTCCAGCTGATGAAGTAAAGGATTATTAAAGGAAGGGGATGACCATGGGGATCATCGTTAATTCTCTGAAACAGAATCCGCCCTTTTCACCTGCCAAACACATGCCCACTTCTCCTCTCTGGGGATAATAAAAACTAACCAGCGAACTGACAGAGGGCCTGACCCACCCATCCACATCGACCACACAAAAAAAAAAAACCGTACCCACTAGCTACTAATTATAATGCTAACTTGCAAAATTTCCCTGCATTTTAAAACAATGGAAAAATGGTGGTGGGATGATACTTAGAAGAATGGCTTCTTGTCAGTCTCCACTAACAAAAATAGGCAACACCAAGTCAGCTACTCCTCAGCATAGTTATGTCCGTCGCAGCCTTCTTGGGTTTCAGGAGGCACAAACAAACGTTATCACAATTATGGTGAAACTCTGAACACCTGCAAATAATTTTCAACGTAGTGGTTAATTGAAAAGCTCTGCGGCATACTTCTTGGAACAAGGCAGTTACCTGTTCCCATGCAAAGAGGAGTATACAGAACCATGGTGGATTTCCAGCTGATGAAGTAAAGGATTATTAAAGGAACGGGATGACCATGGGGATCATCGTTAATTCTCTGAAACAGAATCCGCCCTTTTCACCTGCCAAACACATGCCCACTTCTCCTCTCTGGGATAATAAAAACTAACCAGCGAACTGACAGAGGGCCTGACTCCCCCATCCACATCGACCACACACAAAAAAAAAAAACCGTACCCTCCAGCTACTAATTATAATGCTAACTTGTAAAATTTCCCTGCATTTTAAAACAATGCAAAAATGGTGGTGGGATCATACTTAGAAGAATGGCTTCTTGTCTGTCTCCACTAACAAAAATAGGCAACACCAAGTCAGCTACTCCTCAGCATAGTTATGTCCGTCGCAGCCTTCTTGGGTTTCAGGAGGGACATACAAACGTTATCAAAATTATGGTGAAACGCTGAAAACCTGCAAATAATTTTCAACGTACTGGTTAATTTGAAAACTCTCCAGCATAATTCTTGGAACAAGCCAGGTACCTGTGCCCACGCATAGAGGAGTATATAGAAACATGGTGGAATCCCAGCTGATGAAGCAAAGGATTCTTAAAGGAATGAGATGACCATGCGGATCCTGTTTAATTCTCTGAAACAGAATCCGCACTTTTCACCTGCCAAACACATGCCCACTACTCTTCTCTGGGGATAATAAAAACAAACCAGCGATCTGACAGAGGGCCTGAACACCCATCCTGACTGACCCCACAAAACAAAAAAGTACCCTCCAGCTACTAATTATAATGCCAATTTGCAAAATTTCCCTGCATTTTTAAACAATGGAGAAATGATGGTGGGATGATACTTAGAAAAATGGCTTCTTGTCAGTCTCCACTGACAAAAATAGGCAACACCAAGTCAGCTACGCCTCAGCATAGTTATGTCCGTAGCAGCCATATTTGGTTTCAGTAGGCACATACACACGTTATCACAATTATGGTGAAACGCTGAAAACCTGCAAAGGATTTTCAACATACTGGTTAATTGAAAAGCTCTGAGGCATACTTCTTGGAACAAGCCAGTTACCTGTTCCCACGCAACGAGGAGTATAGAGAACCATGGTGGATTTCCAGCTGATGAAGTAAAGGATTATTAAAGGAACGGGATGACCATGGGGATCATCGTTAATTCTCTGAAACAGAATCTGCCCTTTTCACCTGCCAAACACATGCCCACTTCTCCTCTCTGGGGATAATAAAAACTAACCAGCGAACTGACAGAGGGCCTCACCCCCCCATCCACACCGACCACACACACACAAAAAAAACCGTACCCTCCAGCTACTAATTATAATGCTAACTTGCAAAATTTCCCTGCATTTTAAAACAATGGAAAAATGGTGGTGGGATGATACTTAGAAGAATGGCTTCTTGTCAGTCTCCACTAACAAAAATAGGCAACAATAAGTCAGCTACTCCTCAGCATAGTTATGTCCGTCGCAGCCTTCTTGGGTTTCAGGAGGCACAAACAAAGGTTCTCACAATTATGGTGAAACGCTGAACACCTGCAAATAATTTTCAACGTAGTGGTTAATTGAAAAGCTCTGCGGCATACTTCTTGGAACAAGGCAGTTACCTGTTTCCACGCAAAGAGGAGTATAGAGAACCATGGTGGATAACCAGCTGATGAAGTAAAGGATTATTAAAGGAACGGGATGACCATGGGGATCATCGTTAATACTCTGAAACAGAATCCGCCCTTTTCACCTGCCAAACACATGCCTACTTCTCCTCTCTGGGGATAATAAAAACTAACCAGCGAACTGACAGAGGGCCTGACCCCCCCATCCACATCGACCACACACACAAAAAAAAAACCGTACCCTCCAGCTACTAATTATAATGCTAACTTGCAAAATTTCCCTGCATTTTAAAACATTGGAAAAATGGTGGTGGGATGATACTTAGAAGAATGGCTTCTTGTCAGTCTCCACTAACAAAAATAGGCAACACCAAGTCAGCTATCCTCAGCATATCTATGTCGATAGCAGCCTTCTTGGGTTTCAGGAGGCACAAACAAACGTTATCACAATTATGGTGAAACGCTGAACACCTGCAAATAATTTTCAACGTAGTGGTTAATTGAAAAGATCTGCGGCATACTTCTTGGAATAAGCCAGTTACCTGTTCCCACGCAAAGAGGAGTATATAGAACCATGGTGGATTTCCAGCTGATGAAGAAAAGGATTAGTAAAGGAACGGGATGACCATGGGGATCATCGTTAATTCTCTGAAACAGAATCCGCCCTTTTCACTTGCCAAACACATGCCCACTTCTCCTCTCTCGGGATAATAAAAACTAACCAGCGAACTGACAGAGGGCCTGACCCCCCCATCCACATCGACCACACAAAAAAAAAAAAAAACCGTACCCACTAGCTACTAATTATAATGCTAACTTGCAAAATTTCCCTGCATTTTAAAACAATGGAAAAATGGTGGTGGGATGATACTTAGAAGAATGGCTTCTTGTCAGTCTCCACTAACAAAAATAGGCAACACCAAGTCAGCTACTCCTCAGCATAGTTATGTCCGTCGCAGCCTTCTTGGGTTTCAGGAGGCACAAACAAAGGTTCTCACAATTATGGTGAAACTCTGAACACCTGCAAATAATTTTCAACGTAGTGGTTAATTGAAAAGCTCTGCGGCATACTTCTTGAAACAAGGCAGTTACCTGTTCCCATGCAAAGAGGAGTATATAGAACCATGGTGGATTTCCAGCTGATGAAGTAAAGGATTATTAAAGGAAGGGGATGACCATGGGGATCATCGTTAATTCTCTGAAACAGAATCCGCCCTTTTCACCTGCCAAACACATGCCCACTTCTCCTCTCTGGGGATAATAAAAACTAACCAGCGAACTGACAGAGGGCCTGACCCACCCATCCACATCGACCACACAAAAAAAAAAAAACCGTACCCACTAGCTACTAATTATAATGCTAACTTGCAAAATTTCCCTGCATTTTAAAACAATGGAAAAATGGTGGTGGGATGATACTTAGAAGAATGGCTTCTTGTCAGTCTCCACTAACAAAAATAGGCAACACCAAGTCAGCTACTCCTCAGCATAGTTATGTCCGTCGCAGCCTTCTTGGGTTTCAGGAGGCACAAACAAACGTTATCACAATTATGGTGAAACTCTGAACACCTGCAAATAATTTTCAACGTAGTGGTTAATTGAAAAGCTCTGCGGCATACTTCTTGGAACAAGGCAGTTACCTGTTCCCATGCAAAGAGGAGTATACAGAACCATGGTGGATTTCCAGCTGATGAAGTAAAGGATTATTAAAGGAACGGGATGACCATGGGGATCATCGTTAATTCTCTGAAACAGAATCCGCCCTTTTCACCTGCCAAACACATGCCCACTTCTCCTCTCTGGGATAATAAAAACTAACCAGCGAACTGACAGAGGGCCTGACTCCCCCATCCACATCGACCACACACAAAAAAAAAAAACCGTACCCTCCAGCTACTAATTATAATGCTAACTTGTAAAATTTCCCTGCATTTTAAAACAATGCAAAAATGGTGGTGGGATCATACTTAGAAGAATGGCTTCTTGTCTGTCTCCACTAACAAAAATAGGCAACACCAAGTCAGCTACTCCTCAGCATAGTTATGTCCGTCGCAGCCTTCTTGGGTTTCAGGAGGGACATACAAACGTTATCAAAATTATGGTGAAACGCTGAAAACCTGCAAATAATTTTCAACGTACTGGTTAATTTGAAAACTCTCCAGCATAATTCTTGGAACAAGCCAGGTACCTGTGCCCACGCATAGAGGAGTATATAGAAACATGGTGGAATCCCAGCTGATGAAGCAAAGGATTCTTAAAGGAATGAGATGACCATGCGGATCCTGTTTAATTCTCTGAAACAGAATCCGCACTTTTCACCTGCCAAACACATGCCCACTACTCTTCTCTGGGGATAATAAAAACAAACCAGCGATCTGACAGAGGGCCTGAACACCCATCCTGACTGACCCCACAAAACAAAAAAGTACCCTCCAGCTACTAATTATAATGCCAATTTGCAAAATTTCCCTGCATTTTTAAACAATGGAGAAATGATGGTGGGATGATACTTAGAAAAATGGCTTCTTGTCAGTCTCCACTGACAAAAATAGGCAACACCAAGTCAGCTACGCCTCAGCATATTTATGTCCGTAGCAGCCATATTTGCTTTCAGAAGGCACATACACACGTTATCACAATTATGGTGAAACGCTGTAAACCTGCAAAGGATTGTCAACATACTGGTTAATTGAAAAGCTCTGAGGCATACTTCTTGGAATTAGCCAGTTTCCTGTGCCCACGCATAGACAAGTATATAGAACCATGGTGGATTCCCAGCTCATGAAGCAAAGGATTCTTAAAGGAACGGGATTACCATGCGGATCCTGTTTAATTCTCTGAAACAGATCCGCAGTTTTCACCTGCCATACTAATACCCACTTCTCCTCTCTGGGGATAACAAAAACCAACCTGGGAACTGACAGAGGGCCTGACCAACACATCCACCCCAACCCCACAGGAAAAAACAAAAAAAAAAACACCGTAGCCTCCAGCTACTAATTATAATGCTAACTTGCAAAATTTTCCTGCATTTTTAAACAATGGAAAAATGATGGTGAAATGATACTTACAAGAATGGATTCTTGTCAGTCTCCACTAACAAAAATAGGCAAAACCAAGTCATCTACGCGTCAGCATATTTATGTCCGTCGCAGCCTTCTTGGGTTTCAGGAGGCACAATTATGGTGAAACGCTGAACACCTGCAAATAATTTTCAACGTAGTGGTTAATTGAAAAGCTCTGCGGCATACTTCTTGGAACAAGGCAGTTACCTGTTCCCACGCAAAGAGGAGTATAGAGAACCATGGTGGATTTCCAGCTGATGAAGTAAAGGATTATTAAAGGAACGGGATGACCATGGGGATCATCGTTAATTCTCTAAAACAGAATCCGCCCTTTTCACCTGCCAAACACATGCCCACTTCTCCTCTCTGGGGATAATAAAAACTAACCAGCGAACTGACAGAGGGCCTCACCCCCCCATCCACATCGACCACACACACAAAAAAAAAAAACCGTACCCTCCAGCTACTAATTATAATGCTAACTTGCAAAATTTCCCTGCATTTTAAAACAATGGAAAAATGGTGGTGGGATGATACTTAGAAGAATGGCTTCTTGTCAGTCTCCACTAACAAAAATAGGCAACACCAAGTCAGCTATCCTCAGCATAGCTATGTCGATCGCAGCCTTCTTGGGTTTCAGGAGGCACAAACAAACGTTATCACAATTATGGTGAAACGCTGAACACCTGCAAATAATTTTCAACGTAGTGGTTAATTGAAAAGCTCTGCGGCATACTTCTTAGAACAAGCCAGTTACCGGTTCCCACGCAAAGAGGAGTATATAGAACCATGGTGGATTTCCAGCTGATGAAGAAAAGGATTAGTAAAGGAACGGGATGACCATGGGGATCATCGTTAATTCTCTGAAACAGAATCCGCCCTTTTCACCTGCCAAACACATGCCCACTTCTCCTCTCTGGGGATAATAAAAACTAACCAGCGAACTGACAGAGGGCCTGACCCCCCCATCCACATCGACCACACAAAAAAAAAAAACCGTACCCACTAGCTACTAATTATAATGCTAACTTGCAAAATTTCCCTGCATTTTAAAACAATGGAAAAATGGTGGTGGGATGATACTTAGAAGAATGGCTTCTTGTCAGTCTCCACTAACAAAAATAGGCAACACCAAGTCAGCTACTCCTCAGCATAGTTATGTCCGTCGCAGCCTTCTTGGGTTTCAGGAGGCACAAACAAACGTTATCACAATTATGGTGAAACTCTGAACACCTGCAAATAATTTTCAACGTAGTGGTTAATTGAAAAGCTCTGCGGCATACTTCTTGGAACAAGGCAGTTACCTGTTCCCATGCAAAGAGGAGTATATAGAACCATGGTGGATTTCCAGCTGATGAAGTAAAGGATTATTAAAGGAACGGGATGACCATGGGGATCATCGTTAATTCTCTGAAACAGAATCCGCCCTTTTCACCTGCCAAACACATGCCCACTTCTCCTCTCTGGGGATAATAAAAACTAACCAGCGAACTGACAGAGGGCCTGACTCCCCCATCCACATCGACCACACACACAAAAAAAAAACCGTACCCTCCAGCTACTAATTATAATGCTAACTTGTAAAATTTCCCTGCATTTTAAAACAATGCAAAAATGGTGGTGGGATCATACTTAGAAGAATGGATTCTTGTCAGTCTCCACTAACAAAAATAGGCAAAACCAAGTCATCTACGCGTCAGCATATTTATGTCCGTCGCAGCCTTCTTGGGTTTCAGGAGGCACAATTATGGTGAAACGCTGAACACCTGCAAATAATTTTCAACGTAGTGGTTAATTGAAAATCTCTGCGGCATACTTCTTGGAACAAGGCAGTTACCTGTTCCCACGCAACGAGGAGTATAGAGAACCATGGTGGATTTCCAGCTGATGAAGTAAAGGATTATTAAAGGAACGGGATGACCATGGGGATCATCGTTAATTCTCTGAAAGAGAATCCGCCCTTTTCACCTGCCAAACACATGCCCACTTCTCCTCTCTGGGGATAATAAAAACTAACCAGCGAACTGACAGAGGGCCTCACCCCCCCATCCACATCGACCACACACACAAAAAAAAAACCGTACCCTCCAGCTACTAATTATAATGCTAACTTGCAAAATTTCCCTGCATTTTAAAACAATGGAAAAATGGTGGTGGGATGATACTTAGAAGAATGGCTTCTTGTCAGTCTCCACTAACAAAAATAGGCAACACCAAGTCAGCTACTCCTCAGCATAGTTATGTCCGTCGCAGCCTTCTTGGGTTTCAGGAGGCACAAACAAAGGTTCTCACAATTATGGTGAAACGCTGAACACCTGCAAATAATTTTCAACGTAGTGGTTAATTGAAAAGCTCTGCGGCATACTTCTTGGAACAAGGCAGTTACCTGTTTCCACGCAAAGAGGAGTATAGAGAACCATGGTGGATATCCAGCTGATGAAGTAAAGGATTATTAAAGGAACGGGATGACCAAGGGGATCATCGTTAATTCTCTGAAACAGAATCCGCCCTTTTCACCTGCCAAACACATGCCTACTTCTCCTCTCTGGGGATAATAAAAACTAACCAGCGAACTGACAGAGGGCCTCACCCCCCCATCCACATCGACCACACACACAAAAAAAAAACCGTACCCTCCAGCTACTAATTATAATGCTAACTTGCAAAATTTCCCTGCATTTTAAAACAATGGAAAAATGGTGGTGGGATGATACTTAGAAGAATGGCTTCTTGTCAGTCTCCACTAACAAAAATAGGCAACACCAAGTCAGCTATCCTCAGCATATCTATGTCGATAGCAGCCTTCTTGGGTTTCAGGAGGCACAAACAAACGTTATCACAATTATGGTGAAACGCTGAACACCTGCAAATAATTTTCAACGTAGTGGTTAATTGAAAAGCTCTGCGGCATACTTCTTGGAATAAGCCAGTTACCTGTTCCCACGCAAAGAGGAGTATATAGAACCATGGTGGATTTCCAGCTGATGAAGAAAAGGATTAGTAAAGGAACGGGATGACCATGGGGATCATCGTTAATTCTCTGAAACAGAATCCGCCCTTTTCACCTGCCAAACACATGCCCACTTCTCCTCTCTCGGGATAATAAAAACTAACCAGCGAACTGACAGAGGGCCTGACCCCCCCATCCACATCGACCACACAAAAAAAAAAAAAAACCGTACCCACTAGCTACTAATTATAATGCTAATTTGCAAAATTTCCCTGCATTTTAAAACAATGGAAAAATGGTGGTGGGATGATACTTAGAAGAATGGCTTCTTGTCAGTCTCCACTAACAAAAATAGGCAACACCAAGTCAGCTACTCCTCAGCATAGTTATGTCCGTCACAGCCTTCTTGGGTTTCAGGAGGCACAAACAAAGATTCTCACAATTATGGTGAAACTCTGAACACCTGCAAATAATTTTCAACGTAGTGGTTAATTGAAAAGCTCTGCGGCATACTTCTTGAAACAAGGCAGTTACCTGTTCCCATGCAAAGAGGAGTATATAGAACCATGGTGGATTTCCAGCTGATGAAGTAAAGGATTATTAAAGAAAGGGGATGACCATGGGGATCATCGTTAATTCTCTGAAACAGAATCCGCCCTTTTCATCTGCCAAACACATGCCCATTTCTCCTCTCTGGGGATAATAAAAACTAACCAGTGAACTGACAGAGGGCCTGACCCCCCCATCCACATCGACCACACACACAAAAAAAAAAAAACCGTACCCTCCAGCTACTAATTATAATGCTAACTTGTAAAATTTCCCTGCATTTTAAAACAATGCAAAAATGGTGGTGGGATCATACTTAGAAGAATGGCTTCTTGTCTGTCTCCACTAACAAAAATAGGCAACAGCAAGTCAGCTACTCCTCAGCATAGTTATGTCCGTCGCAGCCTTCTTGGGTTTCAGGAGGGACATACAAACGTTATCAAAATTATGGTGAAACGCTGAAAACCTGCAAATAATTTTCAACGTACTGGTTAATTTGAAAACTCTCCAGCATAATTCTTGGAACAAGCCAGGTACCTGTGCCCACGCATAGAGGAGTATATAGAAACATGGTGGAATCCCAACTGATGAAGCAAAGGATTCTTAAAGGAATGAGATGACCATGCGGATCCTGTTTAATTCTCTGAAACAGAATCCGCACTTTTCACCTGCCAAACACATGCCCACTACTCTTCTCTGGGGATAATAAAAACAAACCAGGGATCTGACAGAGGCCCTGAACACCCATCCTGACTGACCCCACAAAACAAAAAAGTACCCTCCAGCTACTAATTATAATGCCAATTTGCAAAATTTCCCTGCATTTTTAAACAATGGAGAAATGATGGTGGGATGATACTTAGAAGAATGGCTTCTTGTCAGTCTCCACTGACAAAAATAGGCAACACCAAGTCAGCTACGCCTCAGCATATTTATGTCCGTAGCAGCCATATTTGCTTTCAGTAGGCACATACACACGTTATCACAATTATGGTGAAACGCTGAAAACCTGCAAAGGATTGTCAACATACTGGTTAATTGAAAAGCTCTGAGGCATACTTCTTGGAACTAGCCAGTTTCCTGTGCCCACGCATAGACAAGTATATAGAACCATGGTGGATTCCCAGCTCATGAAGCAAAGGATTCTTAAAGGAACGGGATTACCATGCGGATCCTGTTTAATTCTCTGAAACAGATCCGCAGTTTTCACCTGCCATACTAATACCCACTTCTCCTCTCTGGGGATAACAAAAACCAACCGGGGAACTGACAGAGGGCCTGACCAACACATCCACCCCAACCCCACAGGAAAAAAAAAAAAAAAACACCGTAGCCTCCAGCTACTAATTATAATGCTAACTTGCAAAATTTTCCTGGATTTTTAAACAATGGAAAAATGATGGTGAGATGATACTTACAAGAATGGATTCTTGTCAGTCTCCACTAACAAAAATAGGCAAAACCAAGTCAGCTACGCGTCAGCATATTTATGTCCGTCGCAGCCTTCTTGGGTTTCAGGAGGCACAATTATGGTGAAACGCTGAACACCTGCAAATAATTTTCAACGTAGTGGTTAATTGAAAAGCTCTGCGGCATACTTCTTGGAACAAGGCAGTTACCTGTTCCCACGCAAAGAGGAGTATAGAGAACCATGGTGGATTTCCAGCTGATGAAGTAAAGGATTATTAAAGGAACGGGATGACCATGGGGATCATCGTTAATTCTCTGAAAGAGAATCCGCCCTTTTCACCTGCCAAACACATGCCCACTTCTCCTCTCTGGGGATAATAAAAACTAACCAGCGAACTGACAGAGGGCCTCACCCCCCCATCCACATCGACCACACACACACAAAAAAAACCGTACCCTCCAGCTACTAATTATAATGCTAACTTGCAAAATTTCCCTGCATTTTAAAACAATGGAAAAATGGTGGTGGGATGATACTTAGAAGAATGGCTTCTTGTCAGTCTCCACTAACAAAAATAGGCAACACCAAGTCAGCTACTCCTCAGCATAGTTATGTCCGTCGCAGCATTCTAGGGTTTCAGGAGGCACAAACAAAGGTTCTCACAATTATAGTAAAACGCTGAACACCTGCAAATAATTTTCAACGTACTGGTTAATTGAAAAGCTCTGCGGCATACTTCTTGGAACAAGCCAGTTACCTGTTCCCACGCAAAGAGGAGTATACAGAACCATGGTGGATTTCCAGCTGATGAAGTAAAGGATTATTAAAGGAACGGGATGACCATGGGGATCATCGTTAATTCTCTGAAACAGAGTCCGCCCTTTTCACCTGCCAAACACATGCCCACTTCTCCTCTCTGGGGATAATAAAAACTAACCAGCGAACTGACAGAGGGCCTGACCCCCCCATCCACATCGACCACACACACAAAAAAAAAACCGTACCCTCCAGCTACTAATTATAATGCTAACTTGCAAAATTTCCCTGCATTTTAAAACAGTGGAAAAAAGGTGGTGGGATGATACTTAGAAGAATGGCTGCTTGTCAGTCTCCACTAACAAAAATAGGCAACACCAAGTCAGCTACTCCTCAGCATAGCTATGTCCATCGCAGCCTTCTTGGGTTTCAGGAGGCACAAACAAACGTTATCACAATTATGGTGAAACGCTGAACACCTGCAAATAATTTTCAACGTAATGGTTAATTGAAAAGCTCTGCGGCATACTTCTTGGAACAAGGAAGTTACCTGTTCCCACGCAAAGAGGAGTATATAGAACCATGGTGGATTTCCTGCTCATGAAGTAAAGGATTATTAAAGGAACGGGATGACCATGGGGATCATTGTTAATTCTCTGAAGCAGAATCCGCCCTTTTCACCTGCCAAACACATGCCCACTTCTCCTCTCTGGGGATAATAAAAACTAACCAGCGAACTGACAGAGGACCTGACCCCACCCCCCATCCACATCGACCACACACAAAAAAAAAACCCCTACCCTCCAGCTACTAATTATAATGCTAACTTGCAAAATTTCCCTGCATTTTAAAACAATGGAAAAATGGTGGTGGGATGATACTTAGAAGAATGGCTTCTTGTCAGTCTCCACTAACAAAAATAGGCAACACCAAGTCAGCTACTCCTCAGCATAGTTATGTCCGTCGCAGCCTTCTTGGGTTTCAGGAGGAACATACAAACGTTATCAAAATGATGGTGAAACGCTGAAAACCTGCAAATAATTTTCAACGTACTGGTTAATTTGAAAACTCTCCAGCATAATTCTTGGAACAAGCCAGGTACCTGTGCCCACACATAGAGGAGTATATAGAAATATGGTGGAATCCCAGCTGATGAAGCAAAGGATTCTTGAAGGAATCAGATGACCATGCGCATCCTGTTTAATTCTCTGAAACAGAATCCGCACTTTTCACCTGCCAAACACTTGCCCACTACTCTTCTCTGGGGATAATAAAAACAAACCAGCGATCTGACAGAGGGCCTGAACACCCATCCTGACCGAACCCACAAAACAAAAAAGTACCCTCCAGCTACTAATTATAATGCCAATTTGCAAAATTTCCCTGCATTTTTAAACAATGGAGAAATGATGGTGGGATGATACTTAGAAGAATGGCTTCTTGTCAGTCTCCACTGACAAAAATAGGCAACACCAAGTCAGCTACGCCTCAGGATAGTTATCTCCGTAGCAGCCATATTTGGTTTCAGTAGGCACATACACACGTTATCACACTTATGGTGAAACGCTGAAAACCTGCAAAGGATTTTCAACATACTGGTTAATTGAAAAGCTCTGAGGCATACTTCTTGGAACTAGCCAGTTTCCTGTGCCCACGCGTAGACAAGTATATAGAACCATGGTGGATTCCCAGCTCATGAAGCAAAGGATTCTTAAAGGAACGGGATTACCATGCGAATCCTGTTTAATTCTCTGAAACAGATCCGCAGTTTTCACCTGCCATACTAATACCCACTTCTCCTCTCTGGGGATAATAAAAACCAACCGGGGAACTGACAGAGGGCCTGACCAACACATCCACACCGACCCGACAGGAAAAAAAAAAAAAAAAACAACACCGTAGCCTCCAGCTACTAATTATAATGCTAACTAGCATAATTTCCCTGCATTTTAAAACAATGGAAAAATGGTGGTGGGATGATACTTAGAAGAATGGCTTCTTGTCAGTCTCCACTAACAAAAGTAGGCAACACCAAGTCAGCTACTCCTCAGCATAGTTATGTCCGTCGCAGCCTTCTTTGGTTTCAGGAGGCACAAACAAAGGTTCTCACAATTATGGTGAAATGCTGAACACCTGCAAATAATTTTCAACGTAGTGGTTAATTGAAAAGCTCTGCGGCATACTTCTTGGAACAAGGCAGTTACCTGTTCCCACACAAAGAGGAGTATAGAGAACCATGGTGGATTTCCAGCTGATGAAGTAAAGGATTATTAAAGGAAAGGGATGACCATGGGGATCATCGTTAATTCTCTGAAACAGAATCCGCCCTTTTCACCTGCCAAACACATGCCCACTTCTCCTCTCTGGGGATAATAAAAACTAACCAGTGAACTGACAGAGGGCCTGACCCCCACCATCCACATCGACCACACACACAAAAAAAAACCGTACCCTCCAGCTTTTACTAATTATAATGCTAACTTGCAAAATTTCCCTGCATTTTAAAACAATGGAAAAATGGTGGTGGGATGATACTTAGAAGTATGGCTTCTTGTCAGTCTCCACTAACAAAAACAGGCAACACCAAGTCAGCTACTCCTCAGCATAGTTATGTCCGTCGCAGCCTTCTTGGGTTTCAGGAGGCACAAACACACGTTATCACAATTATTGTGAAACGCTGAACACCTGCAAATAATTTTCAACGTAGTGGTTAATTGAAAAGCTCTGCGGCATACTTCTTGGAACAAGCCAGTTACCTGTTCCCACGCAAAGCGGAGTATATAGAACCATGGTGGATTTCCAGCAGATGAAGTAAAGGATTATTAAAGGAACGGGATCACCATGGGGATCATCGTTAATTCTCTGAAACAGAATCCGCCCTTTTCACCTGCCAAACACATGCCCACTTCTCCTCTCTGGGGATAATAAAAACTAACCAGCGAACTGACAGAGGGCCTGAACCCCACCATCCACATTGACCACACAAAAAAAAAAAACCGAACCCTCCAGCTACTAATTATAATGCTAACTTGCAAAATTTCCCTGCATTTTAAAACAATGGAAAAATGGTGGTGGGATCATACTTAGAAGAATGGCTTCTTGTCAGTCTCCACTAACAAAAATAGGCAACACCAAGTCAGCTACTCCTCAGCATAGTTATGTCCGTCGCAGCCTTCTTGGGTTTCAGGAGGCACAAACAAAGGTTCTCACAATTATGGTGAAACGCTGAACACCAGCAAATAATTTTCAACGTAGTGGTTAATTGAAAAGCTCTGCGGCATACTTCTTGGAATAAGGCAGTTATCTGTTCCCGCGCTAAGAGGAGTATATAGAACCATGGTGGATTTCCAGCTGATGAAGTAAAGGATTATTAAAGGAACGGGATGACCATGGGGATCATCGTTAATTCTCTGAAACAGAATCCGCCCTTTTCACCTGCCAAACACATGCCCACTTCTCCTCTCTGGGGATAATAAAAATTAACCAGCGAACTGACAGAGGGCCTGACCCCCCCCCATCCACATCGACCACACACAAAAAAAAAAAAAACGTACCCTCCAGCTACTAATTATAATGCTAACTTGCAAAATTTCCCTGCATTTTAAAACAATGGAAAAATGGTGGTGGGATCATACTTAGAAGAATGGCTTCTTGTCTGTCTCCACTAACAAAAATAGGCAACACCAAGTCAGCTACTCCTCAGCATAGTTATGTCTGTCGCAGCCTTCTTGGGTTTCAGGAGGGACATACAAACGTTATCACAATTATGGTGAAACGCTGAAAACCTGCAAATAATTTTCAACGTACTGGTTAATTTGAAAACTCTCCAGCATAATTCTTGGAACAAGCTAGGTACCTGTGTCCACGCATAGAGGAGTATATAGAAACATGGTGGAATCCCAGCTGATGAAGCAAAGGATTCTTAAAGGAATAAGATGACCATGCGGATCCTGTTTAATTCTCTGAAACAGAATACGCACTTTTCACCTTCCAAACACATGCCCACTACTCTTCTCTGGGGATAATAAAAACAAACCAGCGATCTGACAGAGGGGCTGAACACCCATCCTGACCGACCCCACAAAACAAAAAAGTACCCTCCAGCTACTAATTATAACCCCAATTTGCAAAATTTCCCTGCATTTTTAAACAATGGAGAAATGATGGTGGGATGATACTTAGAAGAATGGCTTCTTGTCAGTCTCCACTGACAAAAATAGGCAACACCAAGTCAGCTACGCCTCAGCATAGTTATGTCCGTAGCAGCCATATTTGGTTTCAGTAGGCACATACACACGTTATCACAATTATGGTGAAACGCTGAAAACCTGCAAAGGATTGTCAACATACTGGTTAATTGAAAAGCTCTGAGGCATACTTCTTGGAACTAGCCACTTTCCTGTGCCCACGCAGAGACAAGTATATAGAACCATGGTGGATTCCCAGCTCATGAAGCAAAGGATTCTTAAAGGAACGGGATTACCATGCGGATCCTGTTTAATTCTCTGAAACAGATCCGCAGTTTTCACCTGCCATACTAATACCCACTTCTCCTTTCTGGGGATAATAAAAACCAACCGGGGAACTGACAGAGGGCCTGACCAACACATCCACACCGACCCCACAGGAAAAAAAAAAAAAAAAACACCGTAGCCTCCAGCTACTAATTATAATGCTAACTTGCAAAATTTTCCTGCATTTTTAAACAATGGAAAAATGATGGTGAGATGATACTTACAAGAATGGATCCTTGTCAGTCTCCGCTAACAAAAATAGGCAAAACCAAGTCAGCTACGCCTCAGCATAGTTATGTCCGTCGCAGCCTTCTTGGGTTTCAGGAGGCACAAAGAAAGGTTCTCACAATTATGGTGAAACGCTGAACACCTGCAAATAATTTTCAACGTAGTGGTTAATTGAAAAGCTCTGCGGCATACTTCTTGGAACAAGGCAGTTACCTGTTCCCACGCAAAGAGGAGTATAGAGAACCATGGTGGATTTCCAGCTGATGAAGTAAAGGATTATTAAAGGAACGGGATGACCATGGGGATCATCGTTAATTCTCTGAAACAGAATCCGCCCTTTTCACCTGCCAAACACATGCCCACTTCTCCTCTCTGGGGATAATAAAAACTAACCAGCGAACTGACAGAGGGCCTCACCCCCCCATCCACATCGACCACACACACACAAAAAAAAAAAACCGTACCCTCCAGCTACTAATTATAATGCTAACTTGCAAAATTTCCCTGCATTTTAAAACAATGGAAAAATGGTGGTGGGATGATACTTAGAAGAATGGCTTCTTGTCAGTCTCCACTAACAAAAATAGGCAACACTAAGTCAGCTACGCCTCAGCATAGTTATGCCCGTGGCAGCCATGTTGGGTTTAAGGAGGCATATACAAACTTTATCATAATTATGTTGAAACGTGCTGAAAACCCGGCAAATAATTCTCAACGTACTGTTTAATTCAAAAGCTCTGTGGCATACTTCTTGGAAGAAGCCTGTTACCTGGGCCCACGCATAGAGGGGTCTAGAGAACCATGGTGGATTCCAAGGTGATGAATCTAAGGATTCTTAAAGGAACAGGCTGAAAAGTGCAGATCCTGACTGAAACAGGATTCGGACTTTTTGCCTGCAACACACATGCCCACTTCTCCTCTCTAGGGATAACAAAAACAACCCATCGGATTGACAGATGGCCTGCCCCCGCCCCCCACCACCCCACACAAAATCGTGCCCTCCAGCGACTGATCCTTATGCTATCTGGCAATACGTCCTCTGCCTTTTAAAATAATGGAGATAGAATGGTGGAATTATACCTAAAAGACTGGCTTATTGCCAGACTCCCATACCAAGTATTGGCAACAGCAAGTCACCTAGGCCTCAGCACACGTTTGTCCCTGGCAGCCATCTTGGGTTTAAGGAGGCACAGATGAACCTTATCACAATTATGGTGAAAGGTGCTGCAAAAGCGGTCAAGTAATTCTCATGGTAGTGGTTACTTGAAAAGCTCTGCGGCATAATTCTTTGAACTAGCCAGTTAACTGGGCCCACGCATAGAGCAGTCTAGAGGCCCATGGTGGATTCCCAGCTGATGAAGCAAGGGATTCTTAATGGAACGGGGTGAAAAGTGCGGTTTCTGTTTCAGTCTAAGACAGAAACGGGGTCCGAACTTTTTACCTGCCACACACATGCCCACTTCTCCGGTCTGGGGAAAATAAAAACCATCCAGCGAACTGACAGAGGGCCTGCGCCCCCCACCCACACCGACCCCACAAATAAAAATGTCCCCTCCAGCTACTAATTATTATGCTAACTTGCAAAGGTTTCCGTGCATTTTAAAATAATGGGGAAAGTATGGTGGAATGATACTTAAAAGAATGGCCTCCTTCCAGCCTCCAGTAACAAGTGTCGTGAAATCCAAGTGACCTAGGCCTCAGCATAGTTTTCTCCGTGGCAGCCATCTTGTGTTTAAGGAGGCACAGACGATCCTTATCACAATTATGGTGATATGTGCTGCAGAAACTGGCAAATAATTCTACACGTAGTGTTTATCTCAAAAGCTGTGCAGCATACATCTTGGTACAGGCCAGTTCATGGGCCCATGCATGGAGGGTTCTAAGGAACCATGGTGGATTCCCAGCTGATGAATCAAAGGATTTTTAATGGAACCGGCTGAAAAGTGCGGATACTGTTTCAGTCTAACTGAAACAGGATCCGCACATTTCACCTGCCACAAATATATCCACTTCCCTGTCTGGGCATAATAAACACAAACAACCAGACTGACAGAGGGACTGTCCCCCAAACCACCCCGATCCCACCCAAAAACGTCCCCTCCGTTGACTCATCCTTATGCTAACTGCCGAAAGTTGCTCACCTTTTAATATAAGGGAGAAAGGATGGGGCAATGATAATTAAAAGACTGGATTCTTGTCAGACTCCCGTACCAAGTATTGGCAACACCAAGCGAGAGAACCCTCAGTATAGGTTTGTCCATGGAAGCCATCTAGGGTTTAAGGAAGCACAAATGAACCTTATCAAAATTATGGTAAAAGTGCTGGAAAAGCTGGCAAATAATTTCCATGGTAGTGGTTATTTCAAATGCTCTGTGGCATACTTCTTTGAACTAGCCTGTTAAGTGGGTCCACACATAGTGGGGTGTAGAGAACTATGGTGGATTCCCAGCTGATGAAGCAAAGGATTCTTAAAGGAACAGGATGAAAAGTGCCGATCCTGTATCAGTCTAAGACTGAAACAGGATCCACACTTTTCACTTGCCACACACATGTCCACTTCTCCTCTCCGGGGATAATAAAAACAAACCACTGGACTGACAGAGGGCCTGGCTCTGCCTCTCCCACCCCACACAAAAACGTTTCCTCCAGCGACTCATCCTTAAGCTAAATGGCAATAGGTGCTCTGCCTTTTAAAATAGTTGTGAAAGGAAGGTGGAATGATACTTAAAGGAATGGCTTCTTGCCACGGACCAGTACCAATTATCGGCAACTCCAAGGGAGATTGGCCTAACCGTAGTTGTTTCTGTGGAAGCCAGCTTGGGTTTCAGGATGCACTGCCTAACCTTTTCACAATCTTTGTGAAAGTTGCTGCAAAAACTGGCAAATAATACTCAATGTAGTGGTTATTTCCAAAGCTCTGCGGCATACATCTTGGAACTAGCCAGTTACCTGGACCCACACATAGAGGGGTCTCGACAGCCATGGTGGATTCCCAGCTGATGAATCAAAGGATTCGTAAAGGAACTGGCTGAAAAGTGCGGATCCTGTTTCAGTCTAAGACTGAAACAGGATCCGTACTTTTCACCTGCCACACACATGCCCACCTCTCCTCTTTGGGCATAATAAAGACAAACCACCAGACAGACAGAGAGCCTTCCCCTCAACGCACCACCCGACCCCACTCAAAAACGTCCCCTCCAGCAACTCATTCTTATGATAACTGGAAAAAGGTGTTCTGCCTTTTAAAATGATGGAGAAAGGATGGTGGAATGACTCTTAATAACATGGCTTCTTGCCAGGCTCCAGTACCAACTATCGGCAACACCAAGTGAACTAGGCCTCAGCATACTTTTGTCCGCCCCAGCCATCTTGGGTTGAAGGAGGCACGGACCAACCTTATCACAATTATGGTGAAAGGTGGTGCAAAAACTAGCAAATAATTCTCAACGTAGTGGTTATTTCAAAAGCTCTGTGGCATACTTCTTGGAACTTGCCAGTTACCTGGGCCCACGCATAGAGGTCTTTAAAGAACCATGGTGTATTCCCAGCTGATGAATCAAACGATTCTTTTTTGTTTGTTTGTTTGTTTGTTAGCTCATTATGGGGGTACAAAAGATCAGGCTATATACATTCCCCATGCCTCCCCTTTCCCCCGATTCTGAGCTTCAATTTTGTCCATTCCCTAGTCAGTGCACATCACATTCATCATGTAGGTGTGCACCCCTCCTCTCCCCCACCCCATCCCCCCCAGTTAGAACTTGAAGGGTGTCCATTCCCCAGGCAGTGCACATCACATTCATCAAGTAGGTATACACCCATCCCTTCCACCCGGCCCCAACCTCTGTCCGATACCCAATTGGTGTTGTTCCCAAATGTGCACTCAGGGAAACCAATTTGCTGGTGAGTACATGTGGTGCTTATTTTTCCATTCTTGGGATACTTCACTTAATAGAATGGGATCCAGCTCTCTCCAGGAGAACCAAAGAGATGCCATATCGCCATTATTTCTAATAGCTGAGTAATATTCCATGGTATACATATACCACATTTTGCTAATCCATTCATGAATTGATGGGCATTTGGGTTGTTTCCACATCTTTGTGATTGTGAATTGTGCTGCTATAATCATTCAGGTGCAGGTGTCTTTTTTATAGAATGACTTTTGTTCTTCTGGGTAGATGTCCAATAATGGAATTGCTGGATCGAATGGTAGGTCTACTTGAATCTGTTTAAGGTATCTCCACATTGCTTTCCACAGGGGCTGCACTAGTTTACAGTCCCACCAGCAGTTTATGAATGTACCTATCTCGCCACACCCACACCAACATGTATAGTTTTGGGACTTTTTGATAAAGGCCATTCCTACTGGAGTTAAGTGATATCTCATTGTGGTTTTGATTTGCATTTCCCTGATGATTAGAGATGTTGAACACTTTTTCATATGTTTGTTAGCCATTTTTATATCTTCTTTTGAAAAATTTCTATTTATGTCCTTTGCCCACTTTTTGATAGGGTTGTTTGATTTTTTCTTACTGATTTTTCTGAGTTCTAAATAGATTCTTGTTATCAGTCCTTTATCTGATGTGTAGTATGCGAAAATTTTTTCCCATTCTGTAGGTTGTCCATTTACTCTCGTGACTGTTTCTTTGGCTGTGCAGAAGCTTTTTAATTTGATCAGGTCCCATTTATTTATTTTTGTTGTTGCTGTGATTGCTTTAGGGGTCTTCTTCATAAATTCTTTGCCTAGGCCAATGTCTGTAAGAGTCTTTCCTACATTTTCTTCTAGAATTCTAATAGTTTCTGACCTTAGGTTTAAGTCTGTTAACCACTGTGATTTGATTTTTGTGTGTCCTGTTTTAGTCTTCTACATGTGGATATCCAGTTTTCCCAGCACCATTTATTAAATAAGGAATCTTTTCCCCAGAGTATGTTTTTGTCTGCTTTGTCAAAGATTAGATGGCTATATGAGGATGGTTTTATATTGGGATTTTCTGTTCTGTTCCACTGGTCTGTGTCCCTGCACTTGTGCCAGTACCAGGCTGTTTTAAGAACCACAGCCTTGTAGTATAGTTTGAAGTCTGGCAAATTAATACTTCCCATTTTGTTTTTGTTGTTTAAGATTGCTTTTGCTAAACGGGGTCTTCCCTGGTTCCATACAAAGCGTAAAATTATTTTTTCTATGTCTGTGAAAAAATATGTTGGTAATTTAATAAGGATTGCATTGAATCTGTAGATAACTTTGGGCAGTATAGACATTTTAACAATGTTGATTCTACCGATCCATGAGCATGGTATGGTTTTCCACCTATTTACATGTTCTGCAATTTCCTTCCTCAGTGTTTCATAGTTCTCCCTATAGAGGTCCTTTACCTCCTTAGTTAAATAAATTCCTAGGTATTTTATTTTCTTTGTTGCTATTTTGAAGGGTATTGAGTCCTTAATTTGGTTTTCCATTTGACTGTTATTGGCATATATGAATTCCTCTGATTTGTGTGTATTGATTTTCTATCCTGAGACTTTACTGAATTCATTGATCAATTCCAGGAGTCTCTTGGTTGAAACCTTGGGGTTTTATAGATATAACATCATATCATCAGCAAAGAGTGAGAGTTTGATCTCTTCTGTCCCTATTTCAACTCCCTTGATTCTGCTCTCTTGCCTGATAGCTCTTGCAAGGACTTCCAATACTATGTAGAAAAGTAATGGGGACAGTGGTAAGCCTTGTCTGGTTCCAGTTTGAAGTGGGAATGCTTTCAGTTTTTCCCCATTCAGTATGATGTTGGCTGAGGGTTTGTCGTATATGGCTTGTATCATTTTTATATAGGCCCCATCTATGCCTATTTTGTTAAGTGTTCTTATCATAAAAGGGTGTTGAATTTTGTCAAATGCTTTCTCTGCATCTATTGAGAGGATCATCTGATCTTTATTTTTGCTTCTATTTATGTGATGAATTACATTCCCATATGTCAAACCATCCCTGCATCTCTGGGATGAAGCCCACTTGGTCGTGATGGATTATTTTTTTGATAAGCACTTGGATTCGATTTGTTAGAATTTTATTGAGAATTTTTGCATCTATATTCATAAGAGAAATTGGTCTATAGTTCTCTGTTTTAGTTGCATCCTTTCCTGGATTTGGTATCAGGATTATGTTGGCTTGGTAAAAAGTGTTGGGGAGAATCCCATCCTTCTCTATATTGGAGAATAGTTTATGTACGATGGGCACCAGTTCTTCTTTGTAGGTATGGTAGAATTCAGGTGTGAACCCATCTGGTCCAGGGCTTTTCTTTTTGGGAAGGTTTTTTATTGCTGTTTCAATTTCAGATCTAGATATCGGTCTATTCAGGAATTCTGTGTCTTCCTGGTTGAGCCTGGGAAGGCTGTGTGTTTATAAGAATTTGTCCATTTCCTCCAGGTTTTCTAATTTGTGTGCATAAAGATTTTTGTAGAATTCATAGATGATATCATGTATCTCTGTGGCATCAGTCGTGATTACTCCTTTTGTGTTCCTGATCGAGGTTATAAGAGATTTTTCTTTTCTGCTCTTGGTTAGTTTAGCCAGAGGTGTGTCAATTTTGTTTATTTTTTCAAAGAACCAACTTTTGGTTTTATTAATCTCCGTTATGGTTTGGTTTAATCTCCCTTATGGTCCTTTTCATTTAGTTCTGATTTAATCTTAATAATTTCCTTCTGCTGGGTTTGGGTTTGGTCTCTTCTTTCTTCTCCAGCTCTTTGAGTCTATTCATTAGATTGTCTATTTGTAAGTTTTCTGTCTTTTTGGTATAGGCATTTATGGAAATAAATTTTCCTCTCAGGACTGCTTTAGCTGTGTCCCACAGATTTTGATAAGTTGTATCTCCTTTGTCGTTTAATTCAGAGAATCTTTTGATTTCTGACTTGATTTCTTCATTTATAAAATGATTGTTCAGGAGAAGGTTATTTAGCTTCCATGACTTTGAGTAGAAATGAGGATTTCTGTTAGGGTTCATTGTTACTTTTATTCCACTGTGATCCGAGAAGCTGCATGGTATTATTTCTATATTTTTAAATTTTTTAAGACATGCTTTATGTCCTAAGATATGGTCAATCTTGGAGAATGTCCCATGAGCTGATGAGAAGAACTTATATTCAGTGGTATTTGGGTAGAATGTCCTGTAGATGTCAGTCAGGCCCATTTGTTCTAGCATTCTATATACGTCCAATATTTCTTTGTTTATTTTTTGTTTGGAGGATCTGTCTTGAACTGTCAGTGGCATGTTAAAATCTCTGGCTACTAAAGTGTTGTTATCTATCATTTGGTTCAGATCAAGTAGGGTTTGCTTTATGAATCTGGGTGCACCTAGATCGGGTGCATATATGTTAAGTATAGTTATGTCTTCTTGTTGAATTGTACCCTTCACCAGTATATAGTAACCATCTTTGTCTTTCTTTACTTTTGTTGATTTAAAAACTACGTTATCGGAGATTAGAACTGCCACGCCAGCTTTCTTTTGGGTTCCATTTGCTTGGAATATTGATTTCCACCCTTTTATTTTCAGTCTAAATGCATCCTTGCAGGTTAGATGAGTTTCCTGAAGACAGCAGATACTTGGCTTATATCTTTTTTATCCATCGGGCCAGTCCATGTCTCTTGAGTGGGGAATTCAATCCATTCACATTTAATGAGAGAACTGATAAGCGAGACAGATTGCTGTTCCTCATGTTGGGTTGAATTTCATTGATCTGTTTTCTCTCTTGAGCCATTATGATAACTGTGTTTTCATATTTATCTCTTGATTAGTGTTACATTCGAAGGTCCTTCTTGTGCTGGACCACGTGTAACTCTGTTTTGAATACTTCTTGGAAAGCTGCTCTTGTCTTGGTGAATTCTCTGAGTTTTTGTTTATCTGAGAATGTCTTAATTTCACCTTCATATATAAAACTGAGCTTATCTGGGTACAGGATTCTAGGCTGGGCATTATTCTGTTTCAGAAGAGTGAGAATGGGGCTCCAATCTCTTCTTGCTTGTAAGGTTTCAGTTGAGAAATCTGGCGTGATTCGGATGGGCTTTCCTTTGTATGTTACTTGTTTTTTTCTCCTTACAGATTGAAGAAGGGCCTCGTTAGTGGATATTTTGGTCAGTCTGATAACTACATGACGTGGTGTCTTCCTATTTGGTATGAATCTCTCAGAGGTTCTTTGAGCTTCTTGAACCTGTGTATCTAGAGATTTGGCAAGGCCTGGGAAATTTTCCTCAATTATATCTTCAGATACTTTATTCAACCCTTGCTTATTGTCTTCTTCACCCTCAGGAATGCCGATAACTCTCACGTTAGGCTTCTTTACATAATCCCACATTTCTTGTAGACTATGATTATTTCTCATGTTTCTTTGTTTTAACTCTGTGACTGCCTTATTTAATTGGAAAGTGTTATCTTCGATCTCTGAGATTCTTTCTTCTGTTTGATCTACTCTGCTCTTGAGACTTTCCACTGTGTTTTGTAGCTCCTTGAATAAATTTTTCATTTCCAGGAGTTCAGTTTGATTTTTCTTCAGTATTTCAATTTCTTTGGTGAATTTTTCTTCCAAGTCCTGGATCTTTTTTGTGGTTTCTTTGTGTTGATTATCCATTTTTTCTTGCATAATGTTCAGCGTATTTATGATCCATGTTTGAAATTCTTCCTGTGACATGTTGCTATTTGGAATCTGCTTTGTGTTAATTGGTGGAGAACTAGTAATCCTCTTTGAGGGCATGGTTTCAGCTTGATTCTTTATACTCCTAGAGTTCCTTCGCTGAGCCCTTCCCATCTGAATGAATCCTTAAGATCCCTTCTTTCAGCTTTAGTCTGGATAGGGGCACACTGTGAGTGCCAGGTAAGCTGCCTCCTCTGTCACTAGGGGGAGCCCTTCACATATTGTTCAGGATTTTGCTAGCTCCGCTGGGGGGGCTGCCCCTCTTCCTCTCCCGAGGTGGCTTCTGTCTCTCTCTGCAAGAAAGACAGTGGATAGGGAGAGTGGAGCGGTGCCCTCATTCACCCAGCGCCCCAGCCACTGCAGTTCCCGCGGGAGATGGTCTGCCCCACCCCAATGTCTGCAAGGTCCACGCTCCACTCTCTCGTGACTGGGGAACCACTCAGTGTTCACACAAAGGTGGAGCTCCTAGTCAGGGTCCGTGGACTAGGGAAGGGAGCCGCCCAGGGAGCCGCCCGGTACCCAATCGCTCCTCAGCGTTTAGGCTGTGGACCCCTACAATGGCGGCCGCCCGTCTGCAGATCACTGTCACTGGGGTTGAATGCTCAGGGACCGGCAGAGGCCAGAGGAGCCGGGGAGCGGGAGAATCCAGCCGCCCACCTATACGAGGCAGTTTGGCGTCTGCTAGAGCCGGGACCAAAGCAGCCCCACTGCCCACGTATAGGAGACAGTTGCTAGGTGCGTCAGCTGCGCACAGCACTCCAGGGTCCAAAATGCCTCCTGCCAATGTCTCTTCTCTGCAGAGCCCCACATCTCCCGTGGCGATTCTGCACCGACTTCAGGCAGATCCTCAATTGAGTGGGTGTGGAGGTCAGAGGGGGAACAAGATGCTTTCCTGTGGGGCTGAACCCACCCCACTCTCTGGTGAGGTGGGTACAGCTGTCCCGTGCTCCCTTCTCTATTGGCCATCCCGCACTCTCCAGATTTTGGTGATTTATTTCCCTAATCACCTCAGTCTTTTCTTGCTCTCTCTCTCTGTCCCACGCTGATTCTCCATGGATTCACACCACCGTTCTTGTGGGGAAGTGAACCTCTAGGGTTGTGGCAGTGGGAGACCCATGCCTTCCACTCCAGGAGCACGAATCCAGGAGGTCACCACCATTCCACCATCATTGAGAATGAATCAAAGGAGTCTTAAAGGAACGGGCTGAAAAGTGCGGATCCTGTTTCAGTCTAAGTCTGAAACAGGATCCGCACTTTTCACCTGCCACACACATGCCCACTTCTCCTCTCTGGGCATAATAAAAACAAACCACTGGACTGACAGAGGGCTTGCCCCCCCACACACACCACACGACCCCACACAAAAACGTCCCCTCCAGTGACTCATTCTTATGCTAACTGGCAAATGGTGCTATGCCTTTTAAAATAATGGAAAAAGGATGGTGGAATGATACTTGAAAGACTGGTTTTATTCCACGCTCCCGTACCAAGTATCGGCAACACCAAGTGAGCTAGGCCTCAGCATAGTTTTTTCCCTGGCAGCCATCTTGGGATTA
>NC_091012.1:1022500-1047500 GCF_041146395.1 Eulemur rufifrons | reverse complement strand
TTAGGGTGAAGGGTTAGGGTCAAGGGTTAGGGTTTTTGTTAGGCATAGCGTTGGGGTTAGAAGTAAGGGTTACTGTCAGTGTTAGGGTTGTAGGTAGGGTTACGGTTAGGGTTAGCGGTTTAAAATTAGGGTTAGGGATTAGGTGTCACAGTGATGACTAGGAGATAGGGTTAGAATTATGGGATGGGGTTGTTCTCAGGAAATGGGTTATGCATTAACGTTAGGATAAGAGGTTAAAGTTAGGCGCACGGTGAGGTTTACGTGTTAAGGGGAGAAATAGGAACAGGGTTGGGTGTTATGTTCAGGGTTAGGGTTATCTGTTAAAGGTATTGTTTATGCTTAGCGCACGGGCCCTGTCTGCATTAGGCGGGCGGGGGGAGTTTAGGGGGCTGGGATTGTACCCGGGAACCCACTCTATCATACTCTGGGTATGGGCCCATGGGTTTCATGCAGGACACAGTGGTAGAGCCTCCTTTCACGCATGGCATCGGAGGATTGCAGGCTTTCTAAACTCTAAGAAAGCAAGAAGTCTGAGAATTAGATTTAGGGTTAGGATTCTGGTTAGGGTTAAGGATGAAGTTTAGTGTTAGGGTGAGGGCTTAGGGTTAGGGATTAGGGTTAGGGTTAAAGGTTACACTTAGGTTTAACGGTTACACTTTGGTTTAGGGTTGAGGATAACGGTTAGGGTTAAGATGAGGGGTTAGGGTTTGGTACAGGGTTAGGGTTAAGTGTTAGGTTTAGGGTTGAAGATTAGGATTAGGGTTAGGATTAAAGGTTAGCGTGAGAGTTAACGCTTAGGGTTAGGGTTAAGAGTTAGGGTTGAGGGTTAGGGTTAGGGTTAGGGTTAGTTTTAGGGTTAGAGTTATGTGCTATGGTTTGTGTTAGAGGTTAGGGTTAGGTTTACTGGTCACGGTTAGGGTTACGTTTAGGGGGTAGCATTAGGGTTAGGGTTAGGGTTAAGGGATAGGATTAGGGTTAAGTGTTGGGCTTAGGGTTAGGGTTTAGTGTTAGGTTTATCATTAAGAATTAGGGTTAGAATCAGGGTTAAATGCTTGGGTGCGGGTAATGGTTAGGGTCAGGGTTAAGGTTCACGGATAGGGTTAGTGTTAAGGGTTACGGGTAGGTTTAGGGTTCAGGTTTAGTGTTAGCATTAGGGCTTAAGGTTAGGATTAGGCGGTAGGTTAGATTTAGGGTTAGATCTAGGCGTTACGGTAAGGGCTAGCGTTAGGGTTAAGAGATAGGGTTACGTTTAATGCTTAGGATTAGGGTTAGGATTTGGGGTTAAAGTAAGTGTTAGGGGTTAGGTGTAAGGATCAAAGGTTAGGGTTATTTTTAGCTGTAGTGTTAGGGTTAGGGATAAGGGATCCCATTAGCATTAAGGGTCTTCCTTACTGTAGGGTTAAGGGTTAGGCTTAGAGTTAAAGGTTAAGGTTAGGGTCAGTGTTAAGATTTAGGGTGAGGGTTAACGGTTAGGGTAAAGGTTAAGCGTTAGGGTTAGGGATTAGTGATTAGGGTTTTTGGTTAGTGTTAGGGTTAGCGGTTAGGAGTTAGTGTTTTATGAAGGGGTATGGTTAGAATTAGGATTGGGGTTAGAGTTAGGGTGAGGTATAGGGGTTAGGTTTAGGGGTTAGTTTTAGGGTAAAAGGATAGGATTAGGGTTACGGGTTGGGCTTAGCTTTAGGTTTAAAGTTTACTGCTAGGGTTAGGGATAGGGTTCAGCGTTAGCTTTAGGGGTTCTGGTTAGGGGTAGGTGTTAGGTTAGTGTCAGGGTTAGGTCTAGTCGTGAGGGTAAGGTTTAGGGTTAGCTTTAAAAGCTAGGGTTAGGTTTAATGGTTAGGATTAGGATTAGGGTTAAGGGTTAGGTTAAGGCTTAGGGGTTAGGGTGAAGGGTTAGGGTGAAGGGTTAGGGTTTTTGTTAGGCATAGCGTTGGGGTTAGAAGTAAGGGTTACTGTCAGTGTTAGGGTTGTAGGTAGGGTTACGGTTAGGGTTAGCGGTTTAGAATTAGGATTAGGGATTAGGTGTCACAGTGATGACTAGGAGATAGGGTTAGAAATATGGGATAGGGGTTGTTCTCAGGAAATGGTTTATGCATTAACGTCAGGATAAGAGGATAAAGTTAGGCGCACGGTGAGGTTTACGTGTTAAGGGGAGAAATAGGAACAGGGTTGGGTGTTATGTTCAGGGTTAGGGTTATCTGTTAAAGGTATTGTTTATGCTTAGCGCACAGGCCCTGTCTGCATTAGGCGGGCGGGGGGAGTTTAGGGGGCTGGGATTGTACCCGGGAACCCACTCTATCATACTCTGGGTATGGGCCCGTGGGTTTCATGCAGGACACAGTGGTAGAGCCTCCTTTCACGCATGGCATGGGAGGATTGCAGGCTTTCTAAACTCTAAGAAAGCAAGAAGTCTGAGAATTAGATTTAGGGTTAGGATTATGGTTAGGGTTAAGGATGAAGTTTAGTGTTAGGGTGAGGGCTTAGGTTTAGGGATTAGGGTTAGGGTTAAAGGTTACTCTTAGGTTTAACGGTTACACTTTGGTTTAGGGTTGAGGTTTACGGTTAGGGTTAAGATGAGGGGTTAGGGTTTGGTACAGGGTTAGGGTTAAGTGTTAGGTTTAGGGTTGAAGATTAGGATTAGGGTTAGGATTAAAGGTTAGCGTGAGAGTTAACGCTTAGTGTAAAGGTTAAGAGTTAGGGTTTAGGGTTAGGGTTAGGGTTAGGGTTAGTTTTAGGGTTAGAGTTATGTGCTATGGTTTGTGTTAGAGGTTAGGGTTAGGTTTACTGGTCACGGTTAGTGTTACGTTTAGGGGGTAGCATTAGGGTTAGGGTTAGGGTTAAGGGATAGGATTAGGGTTAAGTGTTGGGCTTATGGTTAGGGTTTAGTGTTAGGTTTATCATTAAGGATTAGGGTTAGAATCAGGGTTAAATGCTTGGGTGCGGGTAATGGTTAGGGTCAGGGTTAAGGTTCACGGATAGGGTTAGTGTTAAGGGTTACGGGTAGGTTTAGGGTTCAGGGTTAGTGTTAGCATTAGGGCTTAAGGTTAGGATTAGGCGGTAGGTTAGATTTAGGGTTAGATCTAGGCGTTAGGGTAAAGGTAAGCGTTAGGGTTAAGAGATAGGGTTAGGTTTAATGCTTAGGATTAGGGTTAGGTTTAGGGGTTAAAGTAAGTGTTAGGGGTTAGGTTTAAGTATCAAAGGTTAGGGTTATTTTTAGCTGTAGTGTTAGGGTTAGGGATAAGGAATCCCATTAGCATTAAGGGTCTTCCTTACTGTAGGGTTAAGGGTTAGGCTTAGAGTTAAAGGTTAAGGTTAGGGTCAGTGTTAAGATTTAGGGTGAGGGTTAACGGTTAGGGTAAAGGTTAAGCGTTCGGGTTAGGGATTAGTGATTAGGGTTTTTGGTTAGTGTTAGGGTTAGCGGTTAGGAGTTCGTGTTTTATGAAGGGGTATGGTTAGAATTAGGATTGGGGTTAGAGTTAGGGTGAGGTATACGGGTTAGGTTTAGGGGATAGTTTTAGGGTAAAAGGATAGGATTAGGGTTGCTGGTTGGGCTTAGGTTTAGGGTTAAAGTTTACTGCTTGGGTTAGGGATAGGGTTCAGGGTTAGCTTTAGGGGTTCTGGTTAGGGTTATGCGTTAGGTTAGTGTCAGGGTTAGGTCTAGTCGTGAGGGTAAGGTTTAGGGTTAGCTTTAAGAGCTAGGGTTAGGTTTAATGGTTAGGATTAGGATTAGGGTTAAGGGTTAGGGTAAGGCTTAGGGGTTAGGGTGAAGGGTTAGGGGCAAGGGTTAGGGTTTTTGTTAGGCATAGCGTTGGGGTTAGAAGTAAGGGTTACTGTCAGTGTTAGGGTTGTAGGTAGGGTTACGGTTAGGGTTAGCGGTTTAGAATTAGGGTTAGGGATTAGGTGTCACAGTGATGACTAGGAGATAGGGTTAGAATTATGGCATAGGGGTTGTTCTCAGGAAATGGGTTATGCATTAACGTTAGGATAAGAGGTTAAAGTTAGGCGCACGGTGAGGTTTACGTGGTAAGGGGAGAAATAGGAACAGGGTTGGGTGTTATGTTCAGGGTTAGGGTTATCTGTTAAAGGTATTGTTTATGCTTAGCGCACGGGCCCTGTCTGCATTAGGCGGGCGGGGGGAGTTTAGGGGGCTGGGATTGTACCCGGGAACCCACTCTATCATACTCTGGGTATGGGCCCGTGGGTTTCATGCAGGACACAATGGTAGAGCCTCCTCTCACGCATGGCATGGAGGATTGCAGGCTTTCTAAACTCTAGGAAAGCAAGAAGTCTGAGAATTAGATTTAGGTTTAGGATTATGGTTAGGGTTAAGCATGAAGTTTTGAGTTAGGGTGAGGGCTTAGGGTTAGGGATTAGGGTTATGGTTAAAGGTTACTCTTAGGTTTAATGGCTACACTTTGGTTTAGGGTTGAGGTTTACGGTTAGGGTTAAGATGAGGGGTTAGGGTTTGGTACAGGGTTAGGGTTAAGTGTTAGGTTTAGGGTTGAAGATTAGGATTAGGGTTAGGATTAAAGGTTAGCGTGAGAGTTAACGCTTAGGGTTAAGGTTAAGAGTTAGGGTTGAGGGTTAGGGTTAGGCTTAGGGTTAGTTTTAGGGTTAGAGTTATGTGCTATGGTTTGTGTTAGAGGTTAGGGTTAGGTTTACTGGTCACGGTTAGGGTTACGTTTAGGGAGTAGCATTAGGGTTAGGGTTAGGGTTAAGGGATAGGATTAGGGTTAAGTGTTGGGATTAGGGTTAGGGTTTAGTGTTAGGGTGAGCATTAAGGATTAGGGTTAGGGTCAGGTTTAAATACTTGGGTGCGGGTAATGATTAGGGTCAGGGTTAAGGTTCACGGATAGGGTTAGCGTTAAGGTTTACGGGTAGGATTAGGGTTGAGGGTTAGTGTTAGCATTAGGGCTTAAGGTTAGGATTAGGCGGTAGGTTAGATTTAGGGTTAGATCTAGGCGTTAGGGTAAGGGCTAGCGTTAGGGTTAAGAGATAGGGTTAGGTTTATTCCTTAGGAGTAGGGTTAGGGTTTGGGGTTAAAGTAAGTGTTAGGGGTTAGGTTTAAGGATCCAAGGTTAGGGTTATTTTTAGCTGTAGTGTTAGGGTTAGGGATAAGGGATCCCATTATCCTTAAGGGTCTGCCATACTGTAGGGTTAATATTTAGGCTTAGAGTTAAAGGTTAAGGTTAGGGTGAGTGTTAAGATTTAGGGTGAAGGTTAACGGTTAGGGTAAAGGTTAAGCGTTAGGGTTAGGGATTAGTGATTAGGGTTTTTGGTTAGTGTTAGGGTTAGCGGTTAGGAGTTAGTGTTTTATGAAGGGGTATGGTTAGAATTAGGATTGGGGTTAGAGTTAGGGTGAGATATAGGTGTTAGGTTTAGGGGTTAGTTTTAGGGTAAAAGGATAGGATTAGGGTTACGGGTTGGGCTTAGGTTTAGGGTTAAAGTTTACTGCTAGGGTTAGGGATAGGGTTCAGGGTTAGCTTTAGGGGTTCTGGTTAGGGTTAGGTGTTAGGTTAGTGTCAGGATTAGGTCTAGTCGTGAGGGTAAGGTTTAGGGTTAACTTTAAGAGCTAGGGTTAGGTTTAATGGTTAGGATTAGGATTAAGGTTAAGGGTTAGGGTAAGGCTTAGGGGTTAGGGTGAAGGGTTAGGGTCAAGGGTTAGGGTTTTTGTTAGGCATAGCGTTGGGGTTAGAAGTAAGGGTTACTGTCAGTGTTAGGGTTGTAGGTAGGGTTACGGTTAGGGTTAGCGGTTTAGAATTAGGGTTAGGGATTAGGTGTCACAGTGATGACTAGGAGATAGGGTTAGAATTATGGGATAGGGGTTGTTCTCAGGAAATGGGTTATGCATTAACGTTAGGATAAGAGGTTAAAGTTAGGCGCACGGTGAGGTTTACGTGTTAAGGGGAGAAATAGGAACAGGGTTGGGTGTTATGTTCAGGGTTAGGGTTATCTGTTAAAGGTATTGTTTATGTTAGCGCACGGGCCCTGTCTGCATTAGGCGGGCGGGGGGAGTTTAGGGGGCTGGGATTGTACCCGGGAACCCACTCTATCATACTCTGGGTATGGGCCCGTGGGTTTCATGCAGGACACAGTGGTAGAGCCTCCTTTCACGCATGGCATCGGAGGATTGCAGGCTTTCTAAACTCTAAGAAAGCAAGAAGTCTGAGAATTAGATTTAGGGTTAGGATTATGGTTAGGGTTAAGGATGAAGTTTAGTGTTAGGGTGAGGCCTTAGGGTTAGGTATTAGGGTTAGGGTTAAAGTTTACTCTTAGGTTTAACGGTTACACTTTGGTTTAGGGTTTAGGTTTACGGTTAGGGTTAAGATGAGGGGTTAGGGTTTGGTAGACGTTTAGGGTTAAGTGTTAGGTTTAGGGTTGAAGATTAGGATTAGGATTAGGATTAAAGGTTAGCGTGAGAGTTAACGCTTAGGGTTAAGGTTAAGAGTTAGGGTTTACGGTTAGGCTTAGGATTAGATTTAGGGTTAGAGTTATGTGCTATGGTTTGTGTTAGGGGTTAGGGTTAGGTTTACTGTTCACGGTTAGGGTTGGGTTTAGGGGTTAGCATTAGGGTTAGGGATTAGGTTTAGGGTAAGGGTCTAGAGTTAATGTTGGGCTTTAGGCTCGGGGCTTAGGTTCATGGTCAGGTGTTAGCGTTGGTGGTAGGGCTTCGCTTTAGCGGTCAGTTTAAGGGCACAGGACCTGGTTAATCTACGGTGAGAGGGGTGCGGTCGGGGTCACCACGAAAGCACAACATCATTCCCTGGGCCTTGGGAGAGGACCTCCATGCAGGACTCAGGCGGAGCCTCATCTCACACATGGCATGGCTGTATTGTAGGCTTGCTTCACTCTGGGAATGGAAGTAGTGTGAGAATTAGGGTTGGGGTTGGGGTTAGGGTTTTTCGTGTTAGGGGTTAGGTTTCGAGTCAGGGTTAGGTGCTAGGGATTAGTGGTTAGGGTTAGAGTTAGTGTTAGGGGTAAGGTGTTAAGTCTGGGTTAGGGGGCCAGGGTAAGGTTTAGGGTTGGAGTTAGCGTTAGGGTTAGCGGTTAGGGTTAAGGGATAGGGTTAGGATTCAGGGTGAGGGTTAGAGGGTTAACAGTTGGGGTTAGGCTTAGGGGTTAGGGATAGTGTTAGGGTTAAGGGTTAGGAGCTTGGTTCAGGTTTAAGGTTAGCATTAGGGGTTGGGGTTAGTGTTAACTGTAGGTCAGTGTTGGGGTTAGATCTCTAGGCATTAGGGTAAAGGTTAGGGTTAGGGTTAAGAGTTAGGGTTCTGTTTAATGGTTAGGATTGGGAATAGGGTTAAGGGTTAGGGTTAAGGTTAGGGGTTATGACGAAGGATCAACGGTTAGGGTTACTTTTAGGCGTAGGGTTAGGGTAAGGGGTTAGGGTTAGTGTTAGTGTTGTTGGTCGGGTTAAGGTTAGGGTTGGCGTTTCAGAAATAGGGATTAGGTGTTACGGTTATAGCTAGGAGGTAGGGTTATAATGACGGTATAGGGCTTGTTCTCAGGGTGTCATGCATTAACGTTAAGATATGGGGTTAAAATTAGGGTTATGGTGAGGTTTACCTGTTAAGGTGAGCAGTAGGATGAGGGTTAGGTGTTATGTTGTGGGTTAGGCTTATGGGTGAGGGGTAGGGTTTATGCTTAGGGCACGGGCCCTGTATGCCCTAGGAGGCAAAGTTAGGTGTCTGTGATGGTCGCTGGGAACCCACTCTACCGCACGCAGTGTATGGGCCTCTGGGTTTCATGCAGGACACTGTGGCAGAGCCTCCTTTCACACATGGCGTGGGAGGATTGCAGGCTTTCTAAACTCTAAGAAAGCAAGAAGTCTGAGAATTAGATTTAGGGTTAGGGTTATGGTTAGGGTTAAGGATGAAGTTTAGTGTTAGGGTGAGGGCTTAGGCTTAGGGATTACGGTTAGGGTTAAAGGTTACTCTTAGATTTAACGGTTACACTTTGGTTTAGGGTTGAGGTTTAAGGTTAGGGTTAAGATGAGGGGTTAGGGTTTGGTACAGGGTTAGGGTTAAGTGTTAGGTTTAGGGTTGAAGATTAGGATTAGGGTTAGGATTAAAGGTTAGCGTGAGAGTTAACGCTTAGGGTTAAGGTTAAGAGTTAGGGTTTAGGGTTAGGGTTAGGGTTAGGGTTAGTTTTAGGGTTAGAGTTATGTGCTATGGTTTGTGTTAGAGATTAGGGTTAGGTTTACTGTTCACGGTTAGGGTTACGTTTAGGGGTTAGCATTAGGGTTAGGGTTAGGTTTAGGGTTAAGGGATAGGATTAGGGTTAAGTGTTGGGCTTAGGGTTAGGGTTTAGTGTTAGGGTTATCATTAAGGATTAGGGTTAGGGTCAGGGTTAAATGCTTGGGTGCGGGTAATGGTTAGGGTCGGGGTTAAAGTTCACGGATAGGGTTAGTGTTAAGGGTTACGGGTAGCTTTAGGGTTCAGGGTTAGCGTTAGCATTAGGGCTTAAGGTTAGGATTAGCGGGAGGTTAGATTTAGGGTTAGAACTAGACGTTAGGGTAAGGGCTAGGGTTAGGGTTAAGAGATAGGGTTAGGTTTAATGCTTAGGATTAGGGTTAGGGTTTGGGGTTAAAGTAAGTGTTAGGGGTTAGGTTTAAGGATCAAAGGTTAGGGTTATTTTTAGCTGTAGTGTTAGGGTTAGGGATAAGGGATCCCATTAGCATTAAGGGTCTTCCTTACTGTAGGGTTAAGGGTTAGGCTTAGAGTTAAAGGTTAAGGTTAGGGTCAGTGTTAAGATTTAGGGTGAGGGTTTACGGTCAGGGTAAAGGTTAAGCGTTAGGGTTAGGGATTAGTGATTAGGGTTTTTGGTTAGTGTTAGGGTTAGCGGTTAGGAGTTCGTGTTTTATGAAGGGGTATGGTTAGAATTAGGATTGGGGTTAGAGTTAGGGTGAGGTATACGGGTTAGGTTTAGGGGTTAGTTTTAGGGTAAAAGGATAGGATTAGGGTTACGGGTTGGGCTTAGGTTTAGGGTTAAAATTTACTGCTAGGGTTAGGGATAGGGTTCAGGGTTAGCTTTAGGGGTTCTGGTTAGGATTAGGTGTCAGGTTAGTGTCAGGGTTAGGTCTAGTCGTGAGGGTAAGGTTTAGGGTTAGCGTTAAGAGCTAGGGTTAGGTTTAATGGTTAGGATTAGGATTAGGGTTAAGGGTTAGGGTAAGGCTTAGGGGTTAGGGTGAAGGGTTAGGGGCAAGGGTTAGGGTTTTTGTTAGGCATAGCGTTGGGGTTAGAAGTAAGGTTTACTGTCAGTGTTAGGGTTGTAGGTAGGGTTACGGTTAGGGTTAGCGGTTTAGAATTAGGGTTAGGGATTAGGTGTCACAGTGATGACTAGGAGATAGGGTTAGAATTATGGGATAGGGGTTGTTCTCAGGAAATGGGTTATGCATTAACGTTAGGATAAGAGGTTAAAGTTAGGCGCACGGTGAGGTTTACGTGTTAAGGGGAGAAATAGGAACAGGGTTGGGTGTTATGTTCAGGGTTAGGGTTATCTGTTAAAGGTATTGTTTATGCTTAGCGCACGGGCCCTGTCTGCATTAGGCGGGCGGGGGGAGTTTAGGGGGCTGGTATTGTACCCGGGAACCCACTCTATCATACTCTGGGTATGGGCCCGTGGGTTTCATGCAGGACACAGTGGTAGAGCCTCCTTTCACACATGGCATGGGAGGATTGCAGGCTTTCTAAACTCTAAGAAAGCAAGAAGTCTGAGAATTAGATTTAGGGTTAGGATTCTGGTTAGGGTTAAGGATGAAGTTTAGTGTTAGGGTGAGGGCTTAGGGTTAGGGAATAGGGTTAGGGTTAAAGGTTACTCTTAGGTTTAACGGTTACACTTTGCTTTAGGGTTCAGGTTTACGGTTAGGGTTAAGATGAGGGGTTAGGGTTTGGTACAGGGTTAGGGTTAAGTGTTAGGTTTAGGGTTGAAGATTAGGATTAGGGTTAGGATTAAAGGTTAGCGTGAGAGTTAACGCTTAGGGTTAAGGTTAAGAGTTAGGGTTTACGGTTAAGTTTAGGGTTAGTTTTAGGGTTAGAGTTATGTGCTATGGTTTGTGTTAGAGGTTAGGGTTAGGTTTACTGGTCACGGTTAGGGTTACGTTTAGGGGTTAGCATTAGGGTTAGGGTTAGGGTTAGGGTTAAGGGATAGGATTAGGGTTAACTGTTGGACTTAGGGTTAGGGTTTAGTGTTAGGGTTAGCATTAAGGATTAGGGTTAGGGTCAGGGTTAAATGCTTGGGTGCAGGTAATGGTTAGGGTCAGGGTTAAGGTTCACGGATAGGGTTAGTGTTAAGGGTTACGGGTAGATTTAGGGTTCAGGGTTAGTGTTAGCATTAGGGCTTAAGGTTAGGATTAGGCGGTAGGTTAGATTTAGGGTTAGATGTAGGCGTTAGGGTAAGGGCTAGCGTTAGGGTTAAGAGATAGGGTTAGGTTGAATGCTTAGGATTAGGGTTAGGGTTTGGGGTTAAAGTAAGTGTTAGGGGTTAGGTTTAAGGATCCAAGGTTAGGGTTATTTTTAGCTGTAGTGTTAGGGTTAGGGATAAGGGATCCCATTAGCATTAAGGGTTTTCCTTACTGTAGGCTTAAGGGTTAGGCTTAGAGTTAAAGGTTAAGGTTAGGGTCAGTGTTAAGATTTAGGGTGAGGGTTAACGGTTAGGGTAAAGGATAAGCGTTAGGGTTAGGGATTAGTGATTAGGGTTTTTGGTTAGTGTTAGGGTTAGCGGTTAGGAGTTAGTGTTTTATGAAGGGGTATGGTTAGAATTAGGATTGGGGTTAGAGTTAGGGTGAGGTATAGGGGTTAGGTTTAGGGGTTAGTTTTAGGGTAATAGGATAGGATTAGGGTTACGGGTTGGGCTTAGGTTTAGGGTTAAAGATTACTGCTGGGGTTAGGGATAGGGTTCAGGGTTATCTTTAGGGGTTCTGGTTAGGGTTAAACGCTGAACACCTGCAAATAATTTTCAACGTAGTGGTTAATTGAAAAGCTCTGCGATATACTTCTTGGAACAAGCCAGTTACCTGTTCCCACGCAAAGAGGAGTATATAGAACCATGGTGGATTTCCAGCTGATGAAGTAAAGGATTATTAAAGGAACGGGATGACCATGGGGATCATCGTCAATTCTCTGAAACAGAATCCGCCCTTTTCACCTGCCAAACACATGCCCACTTCTCCTCTCTGGGGATAATGAAAACTAACCAGCGAACTGACAGAGGGCCTGACCCCCCCATCCACATTGACCACACACAAAAAAAAAACGTACCCTCCAGCTACTAATTATAATGCTAACTTGCAAAATTTCGCTGCATTTTAAAACAATGGAAAAATGGTGGTGGGATGATACTTAGAAGAATGGCTTCTTGTCAGTCTCCACTAACAAAAATAGGCAACACCAAGTCAGCTACTCCTCAGCATAGTTATGTCCGTCGCAGCCTTCTTGGGTTTCAGGAGGCACATACAAACGTTAGCAAAATTATGGTGAAACGCTGAACACCTGCAAATAATTTTCAACGTACTGGCTAATTTGAAAACTCTCCAGCATACTTCTTGGAACAAGCCAGGTACCTGTGCTCACGCATAGAGGAGTATATAGAAACATGGTGGAATCCCAGCTGATGAAGCAAAGGATTCTTAAAGGAATAAGATGACCATGCGGATCCTGTTTAATTCTCTGAAACAGAATCTGCACTTTTCACCTGCCAAACACATGCCCACTACTCTTCTCTGGGGATAATAAAAACAAACCAGTGATCTGACAGAGGGCCTGAACACCCATCCTGACCGACCCCACCAAAAAAAAAAAGTACCCTCAGCTACTAATTATAATGCCAATTTGCAAAATTTCCCTGCATTTTTAAACAATGGAGAAATGATGGTGGGATGATACTTAGAAGAATGGCTTCTTGTCAGGCTCCACTAAAAAAATAGGCAACACGAATTCAGCTACGCCTCAGGATAGTTATCTGCGTAGCAGCCATATTTGGTTTCAGTAGGCACATACACACGTTATCACACTTATGGTGAAACGCTGAAAACCTGCAAAGGATTTTCAACATACTGGTTAATTGAAAAGCTCTGAGGCATACTTCTTGGAACTAGCCAGTTTCCTGTGCCCACGCGTAGACAAGTATATAGAACCATGGTGGATTCCCAGCTCATGAAGCAAAGGATTCTTAAAGGAACGGGATTACCATGCGAATCCTGTTTAATTCTCTGAAACAGATCCGCAGTTTTCACCTGCCATACTAATACCCACTTCTCCTCTCTGGGGATAATAAAAACCAACCGGGGAACTGACAGAGGGCCTGACCAACACATCCACACCGACCCGACAGGAAAAAAAAAAAAAAAAACAACACCGTAGCCTCCAGCTACTAATTATAATGCTAACTAGCATAATTTCCCTGCATTTTAAAACAATGGAAAAATGGTGGTGGGATGATACTTAGAAGAATGGCTTCTTGTCAGTCTCCACTAACAAAAGTAGGCAACACCAAGTCAGCTACTCCTCAGCATAGTTATGTCCGTCGCAGCCTTCTTTGGTTTCAGGAGGCACAAACAAAGGTTCTCACAATTATGGTGAAATGCTGAACACCTGCAAATAATTTTCAACGTAGTGGTTAATTGAAAAGCTCTGCGGCATACTTCTTGGAACAAGGCAGTTACCTGTTCCCACACAAAGAGGAGTATAGAGAACCATGGTGGATTTCCAGCTGATGAAGTAAAGGATTATTAAAGGAAAGGGATGACCATGGGGATCATCGTTAATTCTCTGAAACAGAATCCGCCCTTTTCACCTGCCAAACACATGCCCACTTCTCCTCTCTGGGGATAATAAAAACTAACCAGTGAACTGACAGAGGGCCTGACCCCCACCATCCACATCGACCACACACACAAAAAAAAACCGTACCCTCCAGCTTTTACTAATTATAATGCTAACTTGCAAAATTTCCCTGCATTTTAAAACAATGGAAAAATGGTGGTGGGATGATACTTAGAAGTATGGCTTCTTGTCAGTCTCCACTAACAAAAACAGGCAACACCAAGTCAGCTACTCCTCAGCATAGTTATGTCCGTCGCAGCCTTCTTGGGTTTCAGGAGGCACAAACACACGTTATCACAATTATTGTGAAACGCTGAACACCTGCAAATAATTTTCAACGTAGTGGTTAATTGAAAAGCTCTGCGGCATACTTCTTGGAACAAGCCAGTTACCTGTTCCCACGCAAAGCGGAGTATATAGAACCATGGTGGATTTCCAGCAGATGAAGTAAAGGATTATTAAAGGAACGGGATCACCATGGGGATCATCGTTAATTCTCTGAAACAGAATCCGCCCTTTTCACCTGCCAAACACATGCCCACTTCTCCTCTCTGGGGATAATAAAAACTAACCAGCGAACTGACAGAGGGCCTGAACCCCACCATCCACATTGACCACACAAAAAAAAAAAACCGAACCCTCCAGCTACTAATTATAATGCTAACTTGCAAAATTTCCCTGCATTTTAAAACAATGGAAAAATGGTGGTGGGATCATACTTAGAAGAATGGCTTCTTGTCAGTCTCCACTAACAAAAATAGGCAACACCAAGTCAGCTACTCCTCAGCATAGTTATGTCCGTCGCAGCCTTCTTGGGTTTCAGGAGGCACAAACAAAGGTTCTCACAATTATGGTGAAACGCTGAACACCAGCAAATAATTTTCAACGTAGTGGTTAATTGAAAAGCTCTGCGGCATACTTCTTGGAATAAGGCAGTTATCTGTTCCCGCGCTAAGAGGAGTATATAGAACCATGGTGGATTTCCAGCTGATGAAGTAAAGGATTATTAAAGGAACGGGATGACCATGGGGATCATCGTTAATTCTCTGAAACAGAATCCGCCCTTTTCACCTGCCAAACACATGCCCACTTCTCCTCTCTGGGGATAATAAAAACTAACCAGCGAACTGACAGAGGGCCTGACCCCCCCCCATCCACATCGACCACACACAAAAAAAAAAAAAAACGTACCCTCCAGCTACTAATTATAATGCTAACTTGCAAAATTTCCCTGCATTTTAAAACAATGGAAAAATGGTGGTGGGATCATACTTAGAAGAATGGCTTCTTGTCTGTCTCCACTAACAAAAATAGGCAACACCAAGTCAGCTACTCCTCAGCATAGTTATGTCTGTCGCAGCCTTCTTGGGTTTCAGGAGGGACATACAAACGTTATCACAATTATGGTGAAACGCTGAAAACCTGCAAATAATTTTCAACGTACTGGTTAATTTGAAAACTCTCCAGCATAATTCTTGGAACAAGCTAGGTACCTGTGTCCACGCATAGAGGAGTATATAGAAACATGGTGGAATCCCAGCTGATGAAGCAAAGGATTCTTAAAGGAATAAGATGACCATGCGGATCCTGTTTAATTCTCTGAAACAGAATACGCACTTTTCACCTTCCAAACACATGCCCACTACTCTTCTCTGGGGATAATAAAAACAAACCAGCGATCTGACAGAGGGGCTGAACACCCATCCTGACCGACCCCACAAAACAAAAAAGTACCCTCCAGCTACTAATTATAACCCCAATTTGCAAAATTTCCCTGCATTTTTAAACAATGGAGAAATGATGGTGGGATGATACTTAGAAGAATGGCTTCTTGTCAGTCTCCACTGACAAAAATAGGCAACACCAAGTCAGCTACGCCTCAGCATAGTTATGTCCGTAGCAGCCATATTTGGTTTCAGTAGGCACATACACACGTTATCACAATTATGGTGAAACGCTGAAAACCTGCAAAGGATTGTCAACATACTGGTTAATTGAAAAGCTCTGAGGCATACTTCTTGGAACTAGCCACTTTCCTGTGCCCACGCAGAGACAAGTATATAGAACCATGGTGGATTCCCAGCTCATGAAGCAAAGGATTCTTAAAGGAACGGGATTACCATGCGGATCCTGTTTAATTCTCTGAAACAGATCCGCAGTTTTCACCTGCCATACTAATACCCACTTCTCCTTTCTGGGGATAATAAAAACCAACCGGGGAACTGACAGAGGGCCTGACCAACACATCCACACCGACCCCACAGGAAAAAAAAAAAAAAAAACACCGTAGCCTCCAGCTACTAATTATAATGCTAACTTGCAAAATTTTCCTGCATTTTTAAACAATGGAAAAATGATGGTGAGATGATACTTACAAGAATGGATCCTTGTCAGTCTCCGCTAACAAAAATAGGCAAAACCAAGTCAGCTACGCCTCAGCATAGTTATGTCCGTCGCAGCCTTCTTGGGTTTCAGGAGGCACAAAGAAAGGTTCTCACAATTATGGTGAAACGCTGAACACCTGCAAATAATTTTCAACGTAGTGGTTAATTGAAAAGCTCTGCGGCATACTTCTTGGAACAAGGCAGTTACCTGTTCCCACGCAAAGAGGAGTATAGAGAACCATGGTGGATTTCCAGCTGATGAAGTAAAGGATTATTAAAGGAACGGGATGACCATGGGGATCATCGTTAATTCTCTGAAACAGAATCCGCCCTTTTCACCTGCCAAACACATGCCCACTTCTCCTCTCTGGGGATAGTAAAAACTAACCAGCGAACTGACAGAGGGCCTGACCCCCCCATCCACATCGACCACACACACACAAAAAAAAAAAACCGTACCCTCCAGCTACTAATTATAATGCTAACTTGCAAAATTTCCCTGCATTTTAAAACAATGGAAAAATGGTGGTGGGATGATACTTAGAAGAATGGCTTCTTGTCAGTCTCCACTAACAAAAATAGGCAACACTAAGTCAGCTACGCCTCAGCATAGTTATGCCCGTGGCAGCCATGTTGGGTTTAAGGAGGCATATACAAACTTTATCATAATTATGTTGAAACGTGCTGAAAACCCGGCAAATAATTCTCAACGTACTGTTTAATTCAAAAGCTCTGTGGCATACTTCTTGGAAGAAGCCTGTTACCTGGGCCCACGCATAGAGGGGTCTAGAGAACCATGGTGGATTCCAAGGTGATGAATCTAAGGATTCTTAAAGGAACAGGCTGAAAAGTGCAGATCCTGACTGAAACAGGATTCGGACTTTTTGCCTGCAACACACATGCCCACTTCTCCTCTCTAGGGATAACAAAAACAACCCATCGGATTGACAGATGGCCTGCCCCCGCCCCCCACCACCCCACACAAAATCGTGCCCTCCAGCGACTGATCCTTATGCTATCTGGCAATACGTCCTCTGCCTTTTAAAATAATGGAGATAGAATGGTGGAATTATACCTAAAAGACTGGCTTATTGCCAGACTCCCATACCAAGTATTGGCAACAGCAAGTCACCTAGGCCTCAGCACACGTTTGTCCCTGGCAGCCATCTTGGGTTTAAGGAGGCACAGATGAACCTTATCACAATTATGGTGAAAGGTGCTGCAAAAGCGGTCAAGTAATTCTCATGGTAGTGGTTACTTGAAAAGCTCTGCGGCATAATTCTTTGAACTAGCCAGTTAACTGGGCCCACGCATAGAGCAGTCTAGAGGCCCATGGTGGATTCCCAGCTGATGAAGCAAGGGATTCTTAATGGAACGGGGTGAAAAGTGCGGTTTCTGTTTCAGTCTAAGACAGAAACGGGGTCCGAACTTTTTACCTGCCACACACATGCCCACTTCTCCGGTCTGGGGAAAATAAAAACCATCCAGCGAACTGACAGAGGGCCTGCGCCCCCCACCCACACCGACCCCACAAATAAAAATGTCCCCTCCAGCTACTAATTATTATGCTAACTTGCAAAGGTTTCCGTGCATTTTAAAATAATGGGGAAAGTATGGTGGAATGATACTTAAAAGAATGGCCTCCTTCCAGCCTCCAGTAACAAGTGTCGTGAAATCCAAGTGACCTAGGCCTCAGCATAGTTTTCTCCGTGGCAGCCATCTTGTGTTTAAGGAGGCACAGACGATCCTTATCACAATTATGGTGATATGTGCTGCAGAAACTGGCAAATAATTCTACACGTAGTGTTTATCTCAAAAGCTGTGCAGCATACATCTTGGTACAGGCCAGTTCATGGGCCCATGCATGGAGGGTTCTAAGGAACCATGGTGGATTCCCAGCTGATGAATCAAAGGATTTTTAATGGAACCGGCTGAAAAGTGCGGATACTGTTTCAGTCTAACTGAAACAGGATCCGCACATTTCACCTGCCACAAATATATCCACTTCCCTGTCTGGGCATAATAAACACAAACAACCAGACTGACAGAGGGACTGTCCCCCAAACCACCCCGATCCCACCCAAAAACGTCCCCTCCGTTGACTCATCCTTATGCTAACTGCCGAAAGTTGCTCACCTTTTAATATAAGGGAGAAAGGATGGGGCAATGATAATTAAAAGACTGGATTCTTGTCAGACTCCCGTACCAAGTATTGGCAACACCAAGCGAGAGAACCCTCAGTATAGGTTTGTCCATGGAAGCCATCTAGGGTTTAAGGAAGCACAAATGAACCTTATCAAAATTATGGTAAAAGTGCTGGAAAAGCTGGCAAATAATTTCCATGGTAGTGGTTATTTCAAATGCTCTGTGGCATACTTCTTTGAACTAGCCTGTTAAGTGGGTCCACACATAGTGGGGTGTAGAGAACTATGGTGGATTCCCAGCTGATGAAGCAAAGGATTCTTAAAGGAACAGGATGAAAAGTGCCGATCCTGTATCAGTCTAAGACTGAAACAGGATCCACACTTTTCACTTGCCACACACATGTCCACTTCTCCTCTCCGGGGATAATAAAAACAAACCACTGGACTGACAGAGGGCCTGGCTCTGCCTCTCCCACCCCACACAAAAACGTTTCCTCCAGCGACTCATCCTTAAGCTAAATGGCAATAGGTGCTCTGCCTTTTAAAATAGTTGTGAAAGGAAGGTGGAATGATACTTAAAGGAATGGCTTCTTGCCACGGACCAGTACCAATTATCGGCAACTCCAAGGGAGATTGGCCTAACCGTAGTTGTTTCTGTGGAAGCCAGCTTGGGTTTCAGGATGCACTGCCTAACCTTTTCACAATCTTTGTGAAAGTTGCTGCAAAAACTGGCAAATAATACTCAATGTAGTGGTTATTTCCAAAGCTCTGCGGCATACATCTTGGAACTAGCCAGTTACCTGGACCCACACATAGAGGGGTCTCGACAGCCATGGTGGATTCCCAGCTGATGAATCAAAGGATTCGTAAAGGAACTGGCTGAAAAGTGCGGATCCTGTTTCAGTCTAAGACTGAAACAGGATCCGTACTTTTCACCTGCCACACACATGCCCACCTCTCCTCTTTGGGCATAATAAAGACAAACCACCAGACAGACAGAGAGCCTTCCCCTCAACGCACCACCCGACCCCACTCAAAAACGTCCCCTCCAGCAACTCATTCTTATGATAACTGGAAAAAGGTGTTCTGCCTTTTAAAATGATGGAGAAAGGATGGTGGAATGACTCTTAATAACATGGCTTCTTGCCAGGCTCCAGTACCAACTATCGGCAACACCAAGTGAACTAGGCCTCAGCATACTTTTGTCCGCCCCAGCCATCTTGGGTTGAAGGAGGCACGGACCAACCTTATCACAATTATGGTGAAAGGTGGTGCAAAAACTAGCAAATAATTCTCAACGTAGTGGTTATTTCAAAAGCTCTGTGGCATACTTCTTGGAACTTGCCAGTTACCTGGGCCCACGCATAGAGGTCTTTAAAGAACCATGGTGTATTCCCAGCTGATGAATCAAACGATTCTTTTTTGTTTGTTTGTTTGTTTGTTAGCTCATTATGGGGGTACAAAAGATCAGGCTATATACATTCCCCATGCCTCCCCTTTCCCCCGATTCTGAGCTTCAATTTTGTCCATTCCCTAGTCAGTGCACATCACATTCATCATGTAGGTGTGCACCCCTCCTCTCCCCCACCCCATCCCCCCCAGTTAGAACTTGAAGGGTGTCCATTCCCCAGGCAGTGCACATCACATTCATCAAGTAGGTATACACCCATCCCTTCCACCCGGCCCCAACCTCTGTCCGATACCCAATTGGTGTTGTTCCCAAATGTGCACTCAGGGAAACCAATTTGCTGGTGAGTACATGTGGTGCTTATTTTTCCATTCTTGGGATACTTCACTTAATAGAATGGGATCCAGCTCTCTCCAGGAGAACCAAAGAGATGCCATATCGCCATTATTTCTAATAGCTGAGTAATATTCCATGGTATACATATACCACATTTTGCTAATCCATTCATGAATTGATGGGCATTTGGGTTGTTTCCACATCTTTGTGATTGTGAATTGTGCTGCTATAATCATTCAGGTGCAGGTGTCTTTTTTATAGAATGACTTTTGTTCTTCTGGGTAGATGTCCAATAATGGAATTGCTGGATCGAATGGTAGGTCTACTTGAATCTGTTTAAGGTATCTCCACATTGCTTTCCACAGGGGCTGCACTAGTTTACAGTCCCACCAGCAGTTTATGAATGTACCTATCTCGCCACACCCACACCAACATGTATAGTTTTGGGACTTTTTGATAAAGGCCATTCCTACTGGAGTTAAGTGATATCTCATTGTGGTTTTGATTTGCATTTCCCTGATGATTAGAGATGTTGAACACTTTTTCATATGTTTGTTAGCCATTTTTATATCTTCTTTTGAAAAATTTCTATTTATGTCCTTTGCCCACTTTTTGATAGGGTTGTTTGATTTTTTCTTACTGATTTTTCTGAGTTCTAAATAGATTCTTGTTATCAGTCCTTTATCTGATGTGTAGTATGCGAAAATTTTTTCCCATTCTGTAGGTTGTCCATTTACTCTCGTGACTGTTTCTTTGGCTGTGCAGAAGCTTTTTAATTTGATCAGGTCCCATTTATTTATTTTTGTTGTTGCTGTGATTGCTTTAGGGGTCTTCTTCATAAATTCTTTGCCTAGGCCAATGTCTGTAAGAGTCTTTCCTACATTTTCTTCTAGAATTCTAATAGTTTCTGACCTTAGGTTTAAGTCTGTTAACCACTGTGATTTGATTTTTGTGTGTCCTGTTTTAGTCTTCTACATGTGGATATCCAGTTTTCCCAGCACCATTTATTAAATAAGGAATCTTTTCCCCAGAGTATGTTTTTGTCTGCTTTGTCAAAGATTAGATGGCTATATGAGGATGGTTTTATATTGGGATTTTCTGTTCTGTTCCACTGGTCTGTGTCCCTGCACTTGTGCCAGTACCAGGCTGTTTTAAGAACCACAGCCTTGTAGTATAGTTTGAAGTCTGGCAAATTAATACTTCCCATTTTGTTTTTGTTGTTTAAGATTGCTTTTGCTAAACGGGGTCTTCCCTGGTTCCATACAAAGCGTAAAATTATTTTTTCTATGTCTGTGAAAAAAGATGTTGGTAATTTAATAAGGATTGCATTGAATCTGTAGATAACTTTGGGCAGTATAGACATTTTAACAATGTTGATTCTACCGATCCATGAGCATGGTATGGTTTTCCACCTATTTACATGTTCTGCAATTTCCTTCCTCAGTGTTTCATAGTTCTCCCTATAGAGGTCCTTTACCTCCTTAGTTAAATAAATTCCTAGGTATTTTATTTTCTTTGTTGCTATTTTGAAGGGTATTGAGTCCTTAATTTGGTTTTCCATTTGACTGTTATTGGCATATATGAATTCCTCTGATTTGTGTGTATTGATTTTCTATCCTGAGACTTTACTGAATTCATTGATCAATTCCAGGAGTCTCTTGGTTGAAACCTTGGGGTTTTATAGATATAACATCATATCATCAGCAAAGAGTGAGAGTTTGATCTCTTCTGTCCCTATTTCAACTCCCTTGATTCTGCTCTCTTGCCTGATAGCTCTTGCAAGGACTTCCAATACTATGTAGAAAAGTAATGGGGACAGTGGTAAGCCTTGTCTGGTTCCAGTTTGAAGTGGGAATGCTTTCAGTTTTTCCCCATTCAGTATGATGTTGGCTGAGGGTTTGTCGTATATGGCTTGTATCATTTTTATATAGGCCCCATCTATGCCTATTTTGTTAAGTGTTCTTATCATAAAAGGGTGTTGAATTTTGTCAAATGCTTTCTCTGCATCTATTGAGAGGATCATCTGATCTTTATTTTTGCTTCTATTTATGTGATGAATTACATTCCCATATGTCAAACCATCCCTGCATCTCTGGGATGAAGCCCACTTGGTCGTGATGGATTATTTTTTTGATAAGCACTTGGATTCGATTTGTTAGAATTTTATTGAGAATTTTTGCATCTATATTCATAAGAGAAATTGGTCTATAGTTCTCTGTTTTAGTTGCATCCTTTCCTGGATTTGGTATCAGGATTATGTTGGCTTGGTAAAAAGTGTTGGGGAGAATCCCATCCTTCTCTATATTGGAGAATAGTTTATGTACGATGGGCACCAGTTCTTCTTTGTAGGTATGGTAGAATTCAGGTGTGAACCCATCTGGTCCAGGGCTTTTCTTTTTGGGAAGGTTTTTTATTGCTGTTTCAATTTCAGATCTAGATATCGGTCTATTCAGGAATTCTGTGTCTTCCTGGTTGAGCCTGGGAAGGCTGTGTGTTTATAAGAATTTGTCCATTTCCTCCAGGTTTTCTAATTTGTGTGCATAAAGATTTTTGTAGAATTCATAGATGATATCATGTATCTCTGTGGCATCAGTCGTGATTACTCCTTTTGTGTTCCTGATCGAGGTTATAAGAGATTTTTCTTTTCTGCTCTTGGTTAGTTTAGCCAGAGGTGTGTCAATTTTGTTTATTTTTTCAAAGAACCAACTTTTGGTTTTATTAATCTCCGTTATGGTTTGGTTTAATCTCCCTTATGGTCCTTTTCATTTAGTTCTGATTTAATCTTAATAATTTCCTTCTGCTGGGTTTGGGTTTGGTCTCTTCTTTCTTCTCCAGCTCTTTGAGTCTATTCATTAGATTGTCTATTTGTAAGTTTTCTGTCTTTTTGGTATAGGCATTTATGGAAATAAATTTTCCTCTCAGGACTGCTTTAGCTGTGTCCCACAGATTTTGATAAGTTGTATCTCCTTTGTCGTTTAATTCAGAGAATCTTTTGATTTCTGACTTGATTTCTTCATTTATAAAATGATTGTTCAGGAGAAGGTTATTTAGCTTCCATGACTTTGAGTAGAAATGAGGATTTCTGTTAGGGTTCATTGTTACTTTTATTCCACTGTGATCCGAGAAGCTGCATGGTATTATTTCTATATTTTTAAATTTTTTAAGACATGCTTTATGTCCTAAGATATGGTCAATCTTGGAGAATGTCCCATGAGCTGATGAGAAGAACTTATATTCAGTGGTATTTGGGTAGAATGTCCTGTAGATGTCAGTCAGGCCCATTTGTTCTAGCATTCTATATACGTCCAATATTTCTTTGTTTATTTTTTGTTTGGAGGATCTGTCTTGAACTGTCAGTGGCATGTTAAAATCTCTGGCTACTAAAGTGTTGTTATCTATCATTTGGTTCAGATCAAGTAGGGTTTGCTTTATGAATCTGGGTGCACCTAGATCGGGTGCATATATGTTAAGTATAGTTATGTCTTCTTGTTGAATTGTACCCTTCACCAGTATATAGTAACCATCTTTGTCTTTCTTTACTTTTGTTGATTTAAAAACTACGTTATCGGAGATTAGAACTGCCACGCCAGCTTTCTTTTGGGTTCCATTTGCTTGGAATATTGATTTCCACCCTTTTATTTTCAGTCTAAATGCATCCTTGCAGGTTAGATGAGTTTCCTGAAGACAGCAGATACTTGGCTTATATCTTTTTTATCCATCGGGCCAGTCCATGTCTCTTGAGTGGGGAATTCAATCCATTCACATTTAATGAGAGAACTGATAAGCGAGACAGATTGCTGTTCCTCATGTTGGGTTGAATTTCATTGATCTGTTTTCTCTCTTGAGCCATTATGATAACTGTGTTTTCATATTTATCTCTTGATTAGTGTTACATTCGAAGGTCCTTCTTGTGCTGGACCACGTGTAACTCTGTTTTGAATACTTCTTGGAAAGCTGCTCTTGTCTTGGTGAATTCTCTGAGTTTTTGTTTATCTGAGAATGTCTTAATTTCACCTTCATATATAAAACTGAGCTTATCTGGGTACAGGATTCTAGGCTGGGCATTATTCTGTTTCAGAAGAGTGAGAATGGGGCTCCAATCTCTTCTTGCTTGTAAGGTTTCAGTTGAGAAATCTGGCGTGATTCGGATGGGCTTTCCTTTGTATGTTACTTGTTTTTTTCTCCTTACAGATTGAAGAAGGGCCTCGTTAGTGGATATTTTGGTCAGTCTGATAACTACATGACGTGGTGTCTTCCTATTTGGTATGAATCTCTCAGAGGTTCTTTGAGCTTCTTGAACCTGTGTATCTAGAGATTTGGCAAGGCCTGGGAAATTTTCCTCAATTATATCTTCAGATACTTTATTCAACCCTTGCTTATTGTCTTCTTCACCCTCAGGAATGCCGATAACTCTCACGTTAGGCTTCTTTACATAATCCCACATTTCTTGTAGACTATGATTATTTCTCATGTTTCTTTGTTTTAACTCTGTGACTGCCTTATTTAATTGGAAAGTGTTATCTTCGATCTCTGAGATTCTTTCTTCTGTTTGATCTACTCTGCTCTTGAGACTTTCCACTGTGTTTTGTAGCTCCTTGAATAAATTTTTCATTTCCAGGAGTTCAGTTTGATTTTTCTTCAGTATTTCAATTTCTTTGGTGAATTTTTCTTCCAAGTCCTGGATCTTTTTTGTGGTTTCTTTGTGTTGATTATCCATTTTTTCTTGCATAATGTTCAGCGTATTTATGATCCATGTTTGAAATTCTTCCTGTGACATGTTGCTATTTGGAATCTGCTTTGTGTTAATTGGTGGAGAACTAGTAATCCTCTTTGAGGGCATGGTTTCAGCTTGATTCTTTATACTCCTAGAGTTCCTTCGCTGAGCCCTTCCCATCTGAATGAATCCTTAAGATCCCTTCTTTCAGCTTTAGTCTGGATAGGGGCACACTGTGAGTGCCAGGTAAGCTGCCTCCTCTGTCACTAGGGGGAGCCCTTCACATATTGTTCAGGATTTTGCTAGCTCCGCTGGGGGGGCTGCCCCTCTTCCTCTCCCGAGGTGGCTTCTGTCTCTCTCTGCAAGAAAGACAGTGGATAGGGAGAGTGGAGCGGTGCCCTCATTCACCCAGCGCCCCAGCCACTGCAGTTCCCGCGGGAGATGGTCTGCCCCACCCCAATGTCTGCAAGGTCCACGCTCCACTCTCTCGTGACTGGGGAACCACTCAGTGTTCACACAAAGGTGGAGCTCCTAGTCAGGGTCCGTGGACTAGGGAAGGGAGCCGCCCAGGGAGCCGCCCGGTACCCAATCGCTCCTCAGCGTTTAGGCTGTGGACCCCTACAATGGCGGCCGCCCGTCTGCAGATCACTGTCACTGGGGTTGAATGCTCAGGGACCGGCAGAGGCCAGAGGAGCCGGGGAGCGGGAGAATCCAGCCGCCCACCTATACGAGGCAGTTTGGCGTCTGCTAGAGCCGGGACCAAAGCAGCCCCACCGCCCACGTATAGGAGACAGTTGCTAGGTGCGTCAGCTGCGCACAGCACTCCAGGGTCCAAAATGCCTCCTGCCAATGTCTCTTCTCTGCAGAGCCCCACATCTCCCGTGGCGATTCTGCACCGACTTCAGGCAGATCCTCAATTGAGTGGGTGTGGAGGTCAGAGGGGGAACAAGATGCTTTCCTGTGGGGCTGAACCCACCCCACTCTCTGGTGAGGTGGGTACAGCTGTCCCGTGCTCCCTTCTCTATTGGCCATCCCGCACTCTCCAGATTTTGGTGATTTATTTCCCTAATCACCTCAGTCTTTTCTTGCTCTCTCTCTCTGTCCCACGCTGATTCTCCATGGATTCACACCACCGTTCTTGTGGGGAAGTGAACCTCTAGGGTTGTGGCAGTGGGAGACCCATGCCTTCCACTCCA